>NC_068367.1:45968433-46080933 GCF_020536995.1 Dreissena polymorpha
TCATCAAGGGCAAACAAAGAATAGTTTTAAATAAAAGAACAAGATTAAGTTACTTTAAATCGATATTAAAATTAAACATATAGGCAATGTTGTTTTAATAGCATTATGTTTACTGGGGAGATATCAACTTATATTCTAAATTCAGAATTTACATCTTTTTCTTTATTTTGGGGGGGGGGGGGATGTGGCCGAAATTCAGCGAAATTCAGCTGTGGACGTTCAGACATCATGGCTCACTCACCGCTGTCTGTATAAGCATGGCCCTCTGGTCTCTCATTTGCCTCACTATGGACAAGGGGTGCACTGCCTGGTTGGCCTCTATCAGACACATGGCCGTCTCCATGGTGATCAGCACACCAGTACGACCAATACCAGCACTGGAAACAGAATACAACTTACATGAGCATAGTGTCATCACAGATTAGTAGCCTATGCGGCTGAACATGCTAAACAGAGACTTCCTTCACACGAAAAACAAGAATACAAGAAACCGTCGGAAACGGGTGATGCTCCCCAAAGGCTTTTTTTGTCACAATATTGCACAACATGTATAAATTCAGATAAAAGAAAACATCTTGAGGGGCATAACTTTGGACAAAATAATACGATGGATGGTTTAGCATCTAAAAAAATTCAAAGGGCCATAACTCTCTAAATAAATCATCTAACCAGAACCCACAAATAATATGCGCATCTCCTCAAGGTAGTTAAGCTTCCCATAAAGCTTCATTGAATTGCGGTCATTAGTTGCTGAGAAATAGCCCGGACAAAAATTGTGCACCGACGGACGCACGGACAGACGAAGCGGCGACTATATGCTCCCCCCCAAAAATTTTGGGGGAGCATAATAAATAACAGCTATAGCTAGCAATCATCAGTCCAGGCGACATTAACTCATCATCTGTGAGGGAACCTACCTGCAGTGAACTATTGAGGGCTCCACACCGACCCGTTTCTGGCGCACCTTCACGACAAACTCCAAGAAGTCTGCAGGGTCGTCCGGTACCCCATGATCCGGCCATGCTATGTACTGCATGTGTGAGATGTGACGTTCATCCTCTGACTGGAAAATAACAAATGAGCATTGCTCTGTGAAAAGGAGGCTTTAATGCATATTCATTAAGTGTCGTCCCAGATAAGCCTGTGAATTTGCACAGGTTTATTTGGCAAAAAACTTTCCACTTTAATTGGATTTTGGTCAAAAACAATCTTTTTGGAAACGAAAAATACAGTAAAAGCTAAGTGTCCTCCCTAGAACAACACTTAAAGCACATGCCATAAACACTCTTTTCGCAGAGTGAGGTTGATTGATTTTACCTGACTCTAAAGGCCCTGGTCCTGATTTTAATAATATTCTTCTTAAGAATTTAACAGTACTAATTTTCTTTAAACATATTTTATTTCCAAAAATTAAATTATGATATTAACGCAAATATATACATTAAGACCATACATACATATTGGATAAAGGGCTAGACCTAAAGTTGTGCAACATTATTGAGGGTATTTCCCTGTAACTCACATTTTTGGTATTGCAAAAAAGTTTGCCAAAAATTTACCGTATAAATATAACAGCCCTCAAATGGAAATGTTGATGTTTAAACACATCAGCAGGCCAACACAGTAAACAATGGAGTTGATCTCAATAGCATGTTTCTGTTTCTCACTACTTAGCATCAATCACATGTCATGATTATGCATACAATCACATATAAACCATTTTTACAAAATTATAGACATCTTATAATAGCAACAATGACTTTTAGACAGAAACAAATCAATAGTAAAATGATTACCAATATTGCTGTTCATATTTGCCAACTTACAATATTTCCCTTGCTTAACCCATTTCCGACTCAGAAGCAAATTGAAAACGGCTATGTGCAAACAGCATAAAACCAGAACCGCCTTCGAATAACTCGGAGTCTATTCAGGTTTTATGCTGTTTGCTGCTCATCAGTATCTAAGGGTTGGAAATGAAAAAAATTAAAACTTGAATCTAGTTAAAAAGGTCTTTAATTAAATTTAACTTTCTATGGGACTTTAACTGTTTCAACATACATTTCAAAGTGGGAAGGGTTAATATAACTATTATCAATCATAATCAAACTAAACAGCTTTCAAAATACTAATAACCAGCTCAGCAATTTGTAACGCTACTATAATACATAATTAAACCACACTCACCTCTACGTGCGTGAGATTAAACTCTCTAAATGCAAATGACATGGATTTCTCCTCCTTTATACAAGTGATCTGCAGGTCCCCAAAGTCTGAGGTCTCATTAAGATTGGGCCAGTACTGGTGACACTTGATGCGACCTTTCTCGACCTCTGTGGTCAGCATGACAACCAGACTGGACTGCTGCTCCCAGATCATCTGCCAGAAGTCAACGCAGGTCGCTGGAAGCGGTCCCTGGGCAGCGATGTAGCGATTCAGTATACCAGATACTGGAATTTCCATCTAGAATTGGAATAGAGTCTTTTGTTAACCATTTACGCCTCAGATACGCATGTTGATGTGTTTGTAGTCCCTTAGTAAAGCAATTCATATTAAATACCTTTGTTTAGTATATATATACTTTTTTAAGGCTTCATATTCTACCATAAGATATTGACAAGCAGCAAACATCATAAAACATGAACAGCCTGCAAGCTACTCTCAGGCTGTTGTGGTGTTATGTTGTTTTCATTTAGCCATGTTCACTTTGCTTTGAGGGGGAAAAGATTAAGACATTGGTATTTATTACAAGGCGTACATAGGAATTCTATTTGTAACAGGAATATTATTAAAACAGTACATACATTAACATAATTGGCGTTGATGTAATCTCCATTAGGTCCATTCTTTATCATCACTCTGGTATCATCATCTACAAGATCAAACCAAACAGTAAACATTAACAATTTACAATCATATCAATTGTTAATTGCAAGTGCTAAAATAAATTAAAATATTCATAACAAAAACAAGATGGCCCATACAAATGTTAATGCACAAAATATATGTGGCTACATCGCACCAGATTAGCCTCAGACTAATCAGGGACAACACTTTAAGACTAATCAGGGACAACACTTTAAGACTAATCAGGGACAACACTTTAAGACTAATCAGGGACAACACTTTAAGACTAATCAGGGACAACACTTTAAGACTAATCAGGGACAACACTTTAAGACTAATCAGGGACAACACGTTAAGACTAATCAGGGACAACACTTTAAGACTAATCAGGGACAACACTTTAAGACTAAATCAGGGACAACACTTTAAGACTAATCAGGGACAACACTTTCCACTTTTAGAGGCTCAGAAGTGAAACCCGTCATCCTGCTCATCATATCTACCTCACTAAACTTTCATGCCCCTTTACCACTTAGCTTTCTTACTAGATTCAAGTTTTAAAGGCTTCATTTCAAACCCATAGATATTGATGAGCAGCAAACAGCATAAAACTTGAACAGATTGAGAGTTACTAGCAGGCTGTTCTGGTTTTATGCTGGTTGCAAGTCATTTTCATCTTAATTCTTATCGGGGAAGGGTTAAGCACAAATAATTTGAAAGTTTATTTGTTTCTTACATGGTGAGATATCCCTGTATCTGTTCTTTGGTGCATTGATATCCAGTCTTGCCACTTTCATAGTCATGCCAGGCTTCTTACGGTAAAGTTGCTGAAAAAACAAACAATGAAATAGAATTGGTCCATGCTCTGTTAAAAAGGGGTTTAATGCATGTGCGTAAAGTGTCGTCCCAGTTTAGCCTGTGCAGTCCGCACAGAGTAATCAGGGACGACACTTTTCGCTCTTATTATATTTTTCATCCAAAGAAAGTCTCTTCTTAGCAAAAATCAAGTTTAAGCAGTTAGTGTTAACAAGATTTTACTAAAGCCATATAAGGAAAAATGCCCCGCCTCTTGAAAGCCATTTTTTTTAAGCAAACATAATTATTTTCGAACTCATCCAAGATATCATTGAGACCAATCTTATGACCAAATTTCATGAAGATTGTACAATAAATGTGGCCTCTAGAGTGTTAACAAGTTTTTACTATATAAGGAAAAATGCCCCGCCCCTGGTAGCCATGTTTTTAAAGCAACCAAAACCATTTTCGAACTCATCCAAGATATCATTGGGACAAATCTTCTGACCAAGTTTCATGATGATCGGAAAATAAATGTGACCTCTAGAGTGTTAACAAGGTTTTACTATAGCCATATTAGGAAAATAGCCCCGCCCCTGTGGTGGCCATGTTTTTCAACCAACCGGCATCATTTTTTAACTCATCCAAGATATTATTGGGATGAATCTTCTGACCGAGTTTCATGAAGATCGGACTATAAATGTGGCCTCTATAGAGTGTTAACAAGATTTTACTATAGCCTTATATAGCCATATAAGGAAAAATGCCCCGCCCCTTGGCAGCCATGTTATTCAAGCAAACGTAACCATTTTCAAACTCATCCAAGATATCATTAAGACAAATCTTCTGACCATATTTCATCAAGATTGGACAATAAATGTGGCCTCTAGAGTGTTAACAAGGTTTTACTATAGCCATTTAAGGAAAAATGCCCCGCCCCCTGGCGGCCATGTTTTTCAACCAACCGGCATCATTTTCAAACTCATCCAAGATATTATAAGGATGAATCTTCTGACCGAGTTTCATGAAGATCAGACATTAAATGTGGCCTCTAAAGTGTTAACAAGATTTTACTATAGCCATATATAGCCATATAAGGAAAAATGCCCCGCCCCTTGTCAGCCATGTTTTTCAAGCAAACGTAACCATTTTCGAACTCATCCAAGATATCATTGAAACCAATCTTCTGACCAAATTTCATGAAGATCTTGAAATAAATGTGGCCTCTAGAGTGTTAACAAGGTTTTACTAAAGCCATAAGGAAAAATGCCCCGCCCCCTGGCGGCCATGTTTTTCAACCAACCGGCATCATTTTCAAACTCGTCCAATATATTAGTGGGATAAATCTTCTGACCAAGTTTCATGAAGAGCAGACAATAAATGTGGCCTCTAGAGTGATTAACAAGATTTTACTATATATAGCCATATAGAGCAATATAAGGAAAATGCCCCTCCCCTTGGCAGCCATGTTTTTAAAGCAAACGTAATCATTTTCGAACTCATACAAGATATCATTGAAACCAATCTTCTTACCAAATTTCATGAAGATTGGACACTAAATTTGGCCTCTAGAGAGTGAACAAGGTAAATGCTGACGTCGCACAACAGACAACGCATGACGGACAAAATGCGATCACAAAAGCTCACCATGAGCACGTTGTGCTCAGGTGAGCTAAAAGTATGTTACATATTGTTTATTAAGAATAAACATACAAGTTAATGTCTGTTTGTTTGTTTATTCACTTATACAATGGCATCTAAAAGTAGCCATTTCTTTAAATGCACATTGGAGAAATAAGATCCTGAAAACAGACAGTTTATGTTATTTGACAACAAAGAATAACAACTGCCTGTTTTACATGCAATATTAGAGATAAAAAAAGGCAGTTGTTGTAAACAGGTGGCATTTCATTAATATGCAGTTATACAGGAATCATAGCACAAATAAATGTCAACAATTTCGACTTGTAACCCTGACAAACAACAACGGAACACAATTTTATAAACAACTCGACTTGACCATGTAGTCACCTGAGAACAGTGGTCACCAGCCTACAATTATCAGTCTGGATTCCCCAACGAAAATCCTACTATATTAACCTGGGAACCTGACTATAACTGACAACAACTCCCAAAGCCTTTTTCACCTCTTTAAAGCAATTACTAGTCAGTAGTTTGATTGTGCAAAAAGTAAACACCAAGATCAATCTGCTTTGTTGTCTCTTATCTCTGATGCAGCCATAGTTGTAACGAAATTGCATGTGCACATGACAGACACAATGACATACAAAGTAACATCAATAAAAATTCTAGTAAACTATCAGAAATATTTTAAAACAAACAGCAATTCTCAGAAAAACACCTGACAAACGTGCTAATCCATACATCAACAAAAGTAACTAAACCGCCTCCCAATGTCCTCATGTTTACATACTTCAAATTGAGCAAGTGCGGCCCCACTTTCGAGTGTTTCCTCTAGAAGGTGTAGCGAGCTCTCCAGGGCGTTACCCCCCGAGCTAGGGGCTGTGATCATGCATGTTTCTGGCACATAAACCAGGTCCGGCTCATTGTCCGCGATATATGCTGAAATAGAGAAAAGTATAATTGAGCCTTGCTCAGGAAAAACGAGGTTTAACCCTTTGCATGCTGGGAAATTTGTCGTCTGCTAAAATGTTGTCTGCTGAATTTCTAAAATTAGCTTTTTCTTCGATTTTTTTTTCAAAGAATACTATCAGAATAGCAAACAGTTTGGATCCTGATGAGACACCACGTTTTGTGGCGTCTCATCTGGATCCAAACTGTTTGCAAAGGCCTTCAAAATTCGGTTCCAGCACTGGAAGAGTTAATTCATAGGTGTAAAGTGTAATTCCAGAATAGTCAGTGCAGTCAACACTGGCAAAATCTGGGACGAAACTATCCCGTCTATTTAGATTTTGGCTAAAAAGAATATTTCCTTTAATGAAAAATACATAAAATCCTGACCCCGATTAGCCTGTGCAGATTACACAGGCTAATATGCAACTGCACTTTACGCACATGCATTAATCCCTGTTTCTCCATAGAGAGGAAAATTTTAAATGATCAATGATGCTATTGAAATGTGGAAATCGGTTAACCCATTTATGCCTTGTGGACATTCCCATCCTTCTAAATTGGATAAATTTATTTCCAAAATGAGAGATGTCTAGAATATTTACTTCTATATTTAGAATATTTCTTACAGAAATTCCTTTAAGCGAACAGTGCAGACCCCGATGAGATGACGCATCATGCAGCGTCTCATCTGGGTCTACGCTGTTTGCCAAGGCCTTTTTTCTAGACCCTTGGCATAAATGGGTTAAAACTTGTGGTTCTTATTGGTTTTAAACTTGTGGATTCTTACAACAAGAACATTATTGGATTCCAATTAATTTTAACAACAATTACCAACCTGACCATTTTTTTTGCATAAATCAGTAGGAAATCAATGTAACCAACAAAATATACTAATATAAACAACTATATTTTGTTGTTTGTCAATGAACTAGAACTCAAGGCAGAATGGTTGCCAGATGCCCAATAACTTACAAGGAAAAGGGGCAATTATGTACAAAGCATTCTTTGCACCCTAAGATGTCAGAGAATAATGATCTAGACTAAAATTAAACACAGGGCAATGACTCCTCAAGTATGGCACGCAGAGTTATGGTTCTCATGCACTGAACTTCCCTGTAATGATTACTATGTACCAAAAAAGCAAAAGGCTACTGACATTGCGGCAGCTGTTGCCAAATTAAATTATACCTAAATTTTATTAAGTCAAACATCAACGTAAAATAACTTTTCTTTCAAATCAAAATATCAAATGATGATAATTACTTTGCTGTTTCAGTTACTATGTCAACACATTAACTTGGTAAGAAAAGTGATCTCATTTGCGGTAGCACTATACTGGCAACATTAACTAAACTTTAACTCAGTTGTCATAGAACTGTACTAGCAAGATAAGGGAAACTTGATCTCAGTTGATATAGCATGAAACTGGCATGGTTAATTTAACTTTATCTAGGTTGAGGTAGCACTTTACTAGCAACTTTAACAAAACTTGATCTGAGTTGAATAAGCAATTAACTAGCCAGATAATGTAAACTTTATTTCAGTTGAGATAGCACTTAACTGGAAGGTTAAGTAAACTTGATCTCCGATGAGATAATGCTTAACTGGCAAGGTTAAGTACACTTATACTCAGTTGAGACAGCCCTTCACTGGCAAGATCAGTAAACTTGATCTCTGTTGTGCACTTCACTGGTAAGTAACTAAACTTTGAGTCATTTGAGAAAACACTTATCTGGCAAGTAACTAAACTTGATCTCATTTGAAATAACACATAACTGGAAAGTAGCTAAACTTGATCTCCTTTAGATAACACTTACATGGCAAGATAAGGTAAACATGATAACAGATGAGAAAGCACTTTTCTAACAAGAATAAGTTAACTTCATGCTTATCAGATAGTAGGAGGATTGTATTCATGGATTTGTGTTTGTTAGTAGATGGCATATCGTTAGTAATACAGACATTTGAAGATAGTTTAGTTAAAAATATACTAAACAAGGATAAAAATACAATATGTTAGAATGCATACCTGTCTTACTTTTGATATTATTATACACATATAATTTGTTATTTATTTTCTTGCATCCCACTCCTTGAGAATTACTTATGAGTAAACAAATAAACAAGATGTGCTTGTGTGTTTGTGAAACACTATGTCCCCCCATATATTTGACCTTGACCTTTCAACACTCAAAATGTGCAGCTCCATGAGATACACATGCATGCCAAATATCAAGATGCTATCTTCAATATTGCAAAAGTAAGGGCCAATGTTAAAGTTTGACGAAAACAAACAAACCAACAAACAGACAGGGCAAAAACAATATGTTCCCCAGTATGGACTGGGGGACATAAAAAGGGATATGTATATATATCCAGGGATCATATTTTTTTCGGTTTTGTCGGTCCTAGACCGATTGAGGTCAAGAAAGACCGATTGAAAATCCCAAACAGTCGGTCCGATTCTGTTTGCTAAAATTCCCATGTCATGAAATCGATTACACAGTGTACATGCTAACACACCCTAGTGACATTCTTATCTCGATTAGGTGTGATAAAACAATTGGCTGCAGTCTCCAAACCAGTCAGGACCGGTTTATTGCACATCAGACCAAGAATCAAAAACTTGTGAACAGCAGATTAAAGATGCATCCGAAAAGATGCGTCTGTAGCACGCGCTGTAACTATACAAAACATGCTGATACATTTTCCACCAGCGTAATAATCCGGTTATATAATTATGAATGAAAGTCGCAGATCTGATCGACAGAACAGCCGAAAGTTATTTTTATGGGCGGAACTTCCCATAAAATAGTACACAAGAAAATAATATACATTGTATAAATCTTTAGTAAAACCGTGCTAGAATACTTTATACTTTGTTGTTGAATAACTCACACCCGGAAAATTAGATGCGTGGTTTCAAATGTTTCGCTCTCGTGATTAAATCCCTAAGCATCTTAACTATCGGCCGTGGGTTATTTGACAACAAACTATAATGTACACAAATTATTTCTTAATTATTTGGTGAATTATTGTCAGTAGCTAACCTATGCAGACATTTGTTTGGTTCAGTGCATGTTTGTAAGCTATTATCGAGTCGACAACAATTTAAAACATTGGTATAGACTTATGAAAAAGTCTGATAAAACAGCACACGAAAACAACAATAAAATAGAATATGATAAAACCAGTTGAGAAAACTTGTTCCGTTTAAAAAAAAAATGCATAAGGGAATTTTACTTGTACATTATCATACCAACTTCATGAAAGGCAAAATCAATGGTATATATTTTAAGGTAATTTGTCATGATTTCGGACATAAATTTTCGGATACTTTTTCCCCATTTATATCCGGACCGATTGATGTTGCGGGAAAATATGATCCCTGTATATATCTATATCTATATATATAGATAAAGATGTAAATAATCCACAAAATTTATAACATGCAAACATCACCACAGACAAAAACATATAACAATCTAGAAGGATAGAATTAGTTGGTTAGAAATGTAATCACAGTTATTACAAGTTGATCAGACATAATTCATACAAAAACACCAATTCTAGACTTAACCAGCACGATACATCCAGCAAAATTAACACAAATTTATTAATATGAACATCACATGTCTCATTAGCCTGTGTTGTGTTGATATTTTTTATTAAATGTAAAATGTTTTTCTTACAAGCACATTTTAGATGACGACAATAAGATTATGCCCTCCCCTTTTATTTCATTAATTAATCTGTCTTTCATATATATCATTTGTACTAATATATAATGTTTAAGTTTGAAAAGCCTGCGGGCATCGAGAAAACCTCACATGATGAAAACTTACAAAAACTTAATGTTATAAGCAGATCATCTGACATTTTAAAATAAATAATGTTCATCAAAAACTTCTGATGCAAAAATAATATTATAACCGTATGATCTCCCATTTCTTTTTAAGATTTTGGTGATTGATAGATAAGATATTATCTATCAGATGTTTAAATTTTCTCACGCAAATTGCCTGACAGTGTATCGGCTGGTTTTGCAGTGCTAAAAGCTCAACGGTGTCAATGGAAAAACTGAACCACGGGAGAAATACACTTTAATGCACTCATGTATATTGAAGAAGGAAAAATGCAGAAAACTTCATGTTTTTCTTTTCAAAGTGCATTTGTTTTAAATTTGTAAGTGAATTAGATGCAGAAATAATACTTTGCAAAATCTGTTGCATTTCATGCACATTAAATACACGTTTCTGAAAAGGGTTTGAAAAATACACTTAACCATAAAACAAGTACACTCTAGTGCATTTTTTGAAGGTTTAAAGTGTATTATTAAGTTCATTTTAGCACCTTTTTACAAAATGCACACAAATTAAAAAAAATTCACAAAATGTATTTAATGCAAATGTGCATTAAATAGGGTGCCAACACTGCTGTGTTTAATAAGCATTAAATACACGTTTGGTAGAAGTTCTTAAGAGAAAATTTATCAAACTTTGTTTCCAAATCCAGTAATATTGCTGGAAATGTCATGCTGACTGTTTTCACTTACCATTGGGTCGAACAATCAAGTGAAGATCCTTCGCGTGTGAGTCCCGTGATTGCCTTATAAATTTCACAACCTAGTGGAAAATGGGACAAAAGACAATAAAGTAACCAAAAGAACTAAAAGTAACAGCATGCACAGTATACGTACCATTGGGTCTGACTTTCAAGATTAATTCTCCTGAATGTCTTTCACAGGACGCTCGAATAAACATGACCACCTGTTAATACATTACATGGCATATACATTTTATCAAATAAATTTATGTTACATTATACGAAATGAAATGCTCATGCATTTTCTAATGCAAGAATATACCTTTTGCCTCATGTTCTATGAAAATTGTTAAATAAACAATCTTTTCACATTAAAAATGAGCCGCGCTCTGTGAAAAAGGGGTCTAATGCATGTGGGTTAAGTGTCATTCCAGTCTGCACAGGCTAATCAGCGACAACAATTTACGCCTAACTAGATTTTTGCCAAGAATAGACTTTCTTGAAATGAAAAATATCCTAAAAGCGTTAAGTGTTGACCCTGATAAGTCTGTGCGGACTGCACAGGATAATCTGGGACGACACTTTACACACATGCATTAAACTCACTTCACAGAGCAAGGCAAAAATGTTAATTTAGTCTGCTGCACTGCCTTTTCATGAAATTCACATGAGTTTGCTTGGCTAAAATGTTGCTTGACAAAACAAAGTTTTTAACAATTTTTAACAACCTGTATATAAAACAAACCAAGGCTCAAAACCAGAATTTCTTTAAGAACAACAACTTTATTTACCTGTTCGTGTGTATGTTGGGAGACGTCGCGACCGTTGATGTAGAGCACTTGATCGCCCTCATTGAGTCGAGGGTCTGCGTTGTCTGCAGGTGTATTGGGAGCCACTCTGGACACAATGATTGGCATACCCTGGTCAGCACCGCCCTGGGGAAATAGTACGAGATGTGCATGTTAATGACACAGACATGTTCAGAAGGTGCTGCGGTTTCACACTCAACACTGGAATTAGCGGCTTGTAATGTTTAACCCATTTATGCCTAGCGTCTAGAAAAAAGGCCTTGGCAAACAGCGTAGACCAAGATGAGACGCTGCATGATGCAACATCTCATCTGGGCCTGCGCAGTTAGCTTAAAGGAATTTCTCTAAATACATGTATAGAAATAAATATACCGTAAAAATGCAGTCATAAGTCTACCTGGCTCATAAGTCAGGGGTTATACTTTGGTACCAAAATTGGAGATTTTGAGTATGTTAGCTTCATTTTCAAAGATTTAACGTAAGTCCAGTTGTGTTTTTGTTTATCTAATTAATAAATGGTTGCACTCAATAATCCACGCTTGTTATTATCCACAAACTATTTCCCGCTTTTAATCCGATGAAACAATATTATCACTGTAATCCAATCTTTGTACTTTTAATCTGACTGTCAAAACAATTGATTAGTGTCTCGGTAAAACGTGTTTTTATAACAATGATTGACATTATAACCAAGAGACCGCTAACTCCACCCTTTTCTCTGAAACAGTTTCAAAGGCGGAGCTATACACGTGCTCAAGCATAATGGGACGATTGCAAGCGAGTTACAAACACGCGATTGGTTAAGCATATCGCTTCTCTAAACAAAGGAATCAAATTTTGTAAGCGAGAAAGGTGTTCTTTATGGCTTCTTGACAGGAAACGGCTTTCCTTTGATGACGTCAAACTGTCGATTCACACATATTGCGAATTTTCGCGTGACTTTAAATGATGTCCTTGATTCTTTGTTTACATGAACAGTAAAAAAACAACACCTGCTTACATGAAGACTTTGGATTAAATTATCAAAATAAAAACAAGAGTAATTGCAAACTGTGATTATATTAATTGGTAAGTATCAGTAAAAATACGACGTTTTGTTAGTCGTAAATCAACGATTTTTTTTAATACAACAACAACAACTATTGCCGCGGGGATCAATCTTCATCGAATTTCATTATTTTTTTCATGGAATTTCATTATTTTTTCATGGACCACCTCATAAGTCGTTACCGGTTTTTTAATCAAATTTTGGAGGTAAAAAATCTCGACTTATGACTGCGTTTTTACGGTACTAGACATCCCTAATTTTGGAAATAAATTTTGGAAATAAATTGATCCAATTTAGAAGGATGGGAGAGTCTACTAGACATAAATGGGTTAATGGGTCTTATGACATATGCGTCTAGGATAGCCTCAGAACAGCTTACTGATTAGCACGATAAGGTAAAGGAGCAACCCTTGCTTTCAAGGAGTTAACCAGATCTACTAAGTGCACAATACTCAGTTCCAACTTCCCTACAGCAATGCAAACACAAGACAGGTGGCCAGGCTGTAAGCCCGGGTCCCCTAACGGCAGAAATTGGTACTGAGTATTGCAATTATGACAACATTTGACAAAGATAATTCCTCTTTGACAATAATGTTCAATGTTATCAACAGAAACTGAAAGCCTGAAATAATAGAATAACTTCAGCACTGTTCTATTACAGATACAAATTCTTAATGACTTGACCTGGTGATCAAATGTTAAAACCCACTTCACCAAAGAATGTGGCGTCTCATCAGGATCCAAACTGTTTGCTATTCTGATAGAATTCTTTGAAAAAAATTCAAAGAAATACTAATTTTAGAAATTCAGCAGACAACATTTTAGCAGACGACAAATTTCCCAGCATGCAAAGGGTTAAGATTGATTTCATAAATATGACCTCTACAGCGGTAACAAGTTTTTTTGTTGGATTTAACATAAAGACTTTCATTTTGGATGCACATGATCTAGATTTAAACTTTTTTTCAAGATGAACATTCCCACAAAATATTATAAAGCTTGATTCATATATGTCTGCTTTGTTTACATTTTAAAAGTGCAAAAGAGCAGACGCCATACAATATGATTGGTTGTCTTTTTCGCGTCAGTGCAGGAGCGGACGCCTTTTCAAGGTTGTTCTTTGTGTGAATTTTACATCTCAAAACTGATTGACCTACTTGCGTTTGCGAGGACGTGAAAGAGATAACCAATCAGATGCCAGGCTTTTAAATACTGTCAACTAATGAAAATGCCGCTTTCTAACAGCTTTAGGCAAGACATTGTCCATTAAGTTTATCGAATACAGCCTTTTTAACGCTTTTTGAATAGAAAAGTACAGATAATTTTTAACCAATAGATTTTTATTGAAGCCCCACATCAACACTGCAATGTATTGTTATATTATAAATGGTACAGCCCAGTAAAATTTGGCTGACCATATTATAGCCGTTTTCGGCTTCTTAAACGTAGAGTTTAATGTTAAGCAGTGTGCTTGGGCAATGTTTTCTAACCGAAGTCCCGAGGGTAAACAACCCCATAATGACGTCAGCCTAGAAAATGTTAATACATTTTTTTTTCTGGCCAAGTGATAAATGTGGCTTCTATGGAGGAAACAAGATATTAAGGATTTGACCTAGTGACCTAGTTTTTGGACACACTTGTCAAGATTCAAGCCTTGATATTTTCAAGACGAACATTCTGATCAAGTTTAAACAAGACAGACGCACTTCTTGCTCAAGCGAGTTAAAAACAGCAAGTAATTCAAACACCTGTCACACTTTAACAATTCACACTAGAGCTTTGTCACAGACGTGACGAATACCCCCACATGCCGCATTGACACATAATATTTTGCATGTCATCTTCACAAAAAAACAGCTGACACCATGCTCAAAGTGACCCCATTGACCTAGTTTTTGACCCAGAAAGGCCAATGTTCTAACTTGGCCTTAACATCATCTCCATAAAACTTCTGACAAAGTTTGGTAAAGATTGGATGTAAACTACTTGAATTAGAGAGCGGACACCATGCTGAATGTTAAAAAACGCACTAAGTGACCCCGTGACCTTGTTTAAGGTCCGGAATGGCCCATGTTCAAACTTGTCCTAGAGATCAGTTAGATAAAACTTGTGACCATGTTTGGTGAGGATTGGATGAAAACTACTTGAATAAGAGAGCGGACAAGATGGTGAGGTTTAAAACGCACTAAGTGACCCCGTGACCTAGTTTTTGACCCGGCATGATCCATATTCAAACTTGACCTAGACATCATCTAGATACAACTTCTGACCAAATTTGGTGAAGATTGGATGAAAACTACTTGAATTAGAGAGCAGACAACATTGTGATGTTTAAAACTGCACTAAGTGACCCTGTAACCTTGTTTTTGACCCGGCATGACCCATATTCAAACTTGCCCTAGACATTATCAAGATACAACTTCTGACCAATTTTGGTGAAAATTGGATAAAAACTACTTGAATTAGAGAGCAGACAACATGGTGAGGTTTAAAACACACTAAGTGACCCCGTAACCTAGTTTTTGACCCGGCATGGCCCATGTTCGAACTTGACCTACACATCATCTACTTACAACTTCTGACTAAGTGTGGTGAAGATCGGATTTAATTTACTTAAAATAGAGAGCAGACACCATGCTCAATGTGTAAAACATACTAAGTGACCCTGTGACCTAGTTTTTGATCTGGCATGGCCCATGTTCGAACTTGGCCTTAAAATCATCTAGATAAAACTTCTGACAAAGTTTGATGAAGATCAGATAAAAACTACTTGAATAAGAGAGAGGACACCATGCTGAATGTTAAAAAACGCACTAAGTGACCCCGTGACCTAGTTTTTGACCCGGCAAGGCCATTGTTCGAACTTGGCCTTAAGATCATCTAGATACAACTTCTTACCAAGTTTGGTGAAGATCGATGAAAACTACTTGAATTAGAGAGCAGACAACATGCCGAATGTTTAAAACACACTAGGTGACCCCGTGACCTAGTTTTTGACCCAGCAAGGCCCAAGTTGGCCTAGACATCATGTAGATACAACTTCTGACCAAATTTGTTGATCGGATGAAAACTACTTGAATTAGAGAGCGGACAAAATGCTGAATGTTTAAAACGCACTAAGTGACCCCGTGACCTAGTTGTTGATCCTGCAAGGCCCATGTTCCAACTTGGCCTAGACATCATCTAGATACAACTTCTGACCAAGTTTGGTGAAGATCGGAGGAAAACTACTTGAATTAGAGAGCGGACAACATACTGAATGTTTAAAACGCACTGAGTGACCCCGTGACCTAGTTTTTCACCCGGCAAGGCCCATGTTCAAACTTGGCCTAGGCATCATATAGATACAACTTCTGACCAAGTTTGGTGAAGATCGGATGAAAACTACTTGAATTAGAGAGCGGACACTAAATACGGACCGACAGACAGACCGACCATCCGACCGGCCCACCGACCATCCGACCGACAGACTGACCGACTGACAAACTCACTCCTATATACCCCCCTTAACTTCGTTTGTGGGGGTATAATAACTGATTACCAAGAATTCATATGCGCATTTAAATGTAAGCATATATGAAGTCATCTCTATATAATTGCAATGAACATATGTCACTGCCATGGTTAACTCTTTCAGTGCTGGAACCAAATTTTGAAGGCCTTTGCAAACAGTTTGGATCCAGATGAGACGCCACAGAACAAGGCGTCTCATCAGGATCCAAACTGTTTGCTATTCTGATAGTATTCTTTCAAAAAAAATCGAAGAAAATGCTAATTTTAGAAATTCAGCAGACAACATTTTAGCAGACTACAAATTTCCCAGCATGCAAAGGGTTAAGCTTGAATAAAAACTTGGCAATTACACATTAACACTACATCCTATCACATTAATTTAAATATGTGATAATTTTCTTATATTGTTCAATACAATTGCTAGTTGATATAACAATAAAATCAAACATAAATATGGCAAACATTATTCATAATATAATATTAAAGTGAATGAATGTCCAACTATACAAGCTCATATTATGCTAATTGATTTTATAAGTAAAAATATCCAGCAAAATATATATGGGACTGCAGCATGTAACAGACAAAATGCAAAGCCACTTTCAGATTCAGTGTATTAGAATATATCAATTGGGCTTAACAATCCTACTCAAATTATGTGTTCTTTTATCAGCTATATTTTGCTCCTTTTCTTACCTTGACATTGAAGCCAAATCTGCCCTGAGCGTCTGGTATCATCCGAATGGTAACCAGTCCGGGGCCATCATGGTAACCATTGGAATTGGGCTGCAATTAAGCAAAGCAATATAATTGATAATAGGCTGCAAATATACAGAGGGAATATCATTGGCATTTGCAAATATGCAATGTTATATCATCGGCATTGTGCTGCAAATATACAATGTTATATAATTGGCATTGTGCTGCAAATGAACAATGTTATATCATTGGCATTGTGCTGCAAATATACAGGGGAATATCATTGGCATTGTGTCGTGAATATACAGAGGGAATATAATTGGCAATGTGCTGCAAATATAAGAAGGAATATCATTGGCATTTGCAAATATACCACGTTATATCATTGGCATTGGGCAGCAAATACACAAATGAAATTTTCATAAAAAAACTGATTAAAAAGTTATTATGGAACATAACAAAAATAACTTTGGTATACAATTACAAAATTAAATGTATCACAACTAGCCTTCTATCATCATAATTTTTACTTATTGAAAATACAAGCAAACAAGGAGGTCACATTAAACTCAATTTATACATTTAATAAAAAATCTAATACACTTAAAAGATTATCATAATATGTTAGTAGAAAAATCGAAAAATGACAAATAATGAAAATATTTAAATGTCTGTAGAGCATTAGCTGCAGTCTGAAGAACAAAGAACTTCCTTCAACTCTCAACCATCTATCCCTCTCTTAACCACTTGCCAAGTCCCTAAGATGTCGCCATTTAGCAAAATTGCAGCAATTAACATGTTGTTGCTTCACTGATCAACAATTGAAAATCACTTAGAGAGGGTCAGAAAAGGTTGTCTTCTTTCACAAAGAAATCTTAACTGATAATTTTCTTTAAGATTCTATTCTGCACTTTGCTTGGAGACACAAATTATGGGCTGCCAGAAAAGAAAAAAACACATTGACAGTATTGGAACTTTGTTCATTGTATATTCCAACCAAATTGGACTTATATAATTGTTACATTTAAATCTTAAACGTTGAGCAAATTAAGCTGTTTTGTTGTATGTTCCTGAGGTATTTAATAGCTGATAAAAACCTGTTAAACAAACATTCCATTGACTACAAGATCGAGTTGTTCAAATGGCTGTGTAAATATCCCAGAATAAACATTAATGAAATCCTACAAATAAGCCCATGCTGTGAATGCATGTTTTCAAATGTATGTTTCGAACAATTGGTATGCATAAGCAGCACAATTCATAATGCAGCTGGAATTTTGAGGCAAAGTCTGGTTCAAAATAAAAAATTTAATAGTTGCAAACTGTCTCTTGTTGAAATGTACAGACAATACTACCATGATACAATTTCACTAAAATACTTGATGAACCTAAGAAATGATTACAATTTTCTATTTCAATGTGTCATTATGAAAGGTCTGTCAGTTATGCATGCATAACAAATCAGTGAGGCGCCACAGAATAAAAACAGTAATGGATTTAGAATATGAATAATGGAGTCAAATGCCTTATATGAATTAAGCAGACAGTCTTGATAATTTATTCACATTTACGCTAGGCAGTTATTCAAACCTTGAAACTAACATCAACCTGTCAAATACTTCCTCCTACTTAAATAATTAGTATAACATCATAAATGTATACATCAAAATCTAGCATTATATGCACAGTTTTATTTTCATTACACCTCAAGTCAGCAAAGGCATTTTTTTACTGAATATAAAAGGCATGATCATAAATAGGGGCATCTACTATACAAACTTGTTAACGCTTTCCCACTCAAAAGCTATGTGAAAATTGCTATGTGCAAACAGCATAAAACCAGAACAGCCTGTGCGTTTTATGCTGTTTATCAGTATCTAAGTGTAGAAATAAAGCCTTTAATACTTGAATCTTGTAAGAAAGGTCTTTTATTAAATTTTACTTTCTAAGTAACTACAAACATGTCAAATACATATCTAAGTGGTTAAGGGTTAAATAACAGAACTCATTATTTTATTTCTTCACATCTATGCTTCTGACTGTGAGTTATTTAATTTATAAAAAAAACATGATTACAAATATTTATTCTTTAAACATATATTGGAAATGTCATTCAACATTGTTTTGAAGGGGATGCATTAAAACCATAATTATTTAATTATTGAAATAAAATAATTGAACAGCTAAATAAAAAGTTCCTTGACTGTTGTTTTTTTAAATTAATTTGCAGATAATACGAGAACAAATATATACGCAAGATTCAACTACATGTGTATCTGATTCAGACACTGACGCATTACATTCTTCAGCCAACCAAGCTTGTCTCACTTCCTACATTTTAATTTATCATTTATGTTTTTCGCAGTTGGTGACAAACGCATTCCAGTTATGTGAAATTTATAATGCCACACTATTTAATCTCTGATGCACAGAATGTCAAAAGCAGACGGTTTTAGGTGGGGTTTTTGGTCCAGCAATCTTAAGTATTTTCAAGATGGTTTGCAAATGTAGACGTGTAGCTGTACTTCAAGTGTAGAATAGATATGAAAAACAAACACTGATAATGTTAAAAATACATGATGTATAACATACTTGTAAAGTATGATTTATATGGGCGTTTGAGACCATTGTTGAAATGTTTGCCAAGTATGTGCTTTCTTAATCCATGGTTATACAGAACAAACTGAATTAACCCATTTATGCCTAGCGTCCTGAAAAAAGGACATTGCAAACAGCGTAGATCCAGATGAGACACCGCATAATGCGTCGTCTCATCTGGGTCTGCGCTGTTTGCTTTAAGGAATTTCTGTAAGAAATATTCTAATATATAGAAAAAAGTATACTAGACATCCCTAATTTTATAAATACATTAATATAATTTAGAAGGATGGGAGAGTCCACTGGGCATAAATGGGTTAAAACATGTTTTCTTATCTTAACCATATGCAACTGCATGAAAATTGGATTCGCAAGCAAAATAAAACATCACACAATGAACACACTATGCATGTACCAGGCATAGAGACAATAAAAAAATCACTCATAAGAACATATTTATACAATCAATCAGATAATTTCCAAGCACTTTCCCCAGCAACTAACAAATCAAATGTATGCAGAACTACCTGTAACTGTGATATGTTCTGTTCCTGTCTAGAGCTGGGCTCCACAACCTGCCTCTCCTGCACACACACCAACCCAAACACAACGTCCCCACCCATACGCCCAGTCCGAAGCACTATCTTTCCCCCTGGGGCAACCCTGACCCACATCTTCTGATATACCTGACCCCATGCCTCCCTGAATGTTGCTTTGAGCCAACTTTGTCAAATTATTTGGCACTTGTGTTGGGCTACTAGCACCTTGGTTAGTGCCTAGTCTACCACTACCTCCCTCAATGTTGCTTTGAGCCACCACTGTGGTATCCAAGGCACCAGTGTTTTGGGATATATTATTATTTATATTAACATTGTCTGGTTTTATATGTTGCAAAGGCACCATTGGCACATAATTTGGCACATATGTTGAGCTCCTAGCACCTCTAGTGTCTGGTCTACCGTTACTGAGATCTACACGGTACGGAATGTCCTCCAACATCACATTAGCACCCTCGCTTTTAGCACCACTTTTGTTTTTATCACATGTTTGTCCTCTGGAGGCCTGCTTTGGTCTTACATCCCCAGATTCGGGCACAATTGTATTTGTATCACTTGCAGGTTTGCTTTGTGAAGTCACTTTGGTTTGATATGGTTTTACCACAGAAGAGCCATCTGGTCTAACAGGCCCTGATCTTGTGTATACAGATTTTGTTTCGCGACAATGCTGCATACTTTTCTTCATCAGACCTGTTGTCACTTCCATATTTGGAACTTTTCTGAACAAGTCTTTCTTGTGCCTCTACAAAGCCCCTGTCAAGATCTACATCAACATCCTCAGGTGAGATAGAAACTCTAGGATTCTGTTTGTACTTGTGCTTTACATGCTCCCGCTTTTGCTGCAAAGATTCTGCATTAAATTTGCGAATAGTTTCCATATTCCTTCTGAGATTGGACGCTGACTTTGACAGATTTGAACCATTTGTAGATCCAAGTGAGTTCAAATGTACAGTAGTACCACTATTTTTATATCGTTCTGTAGTTGATGCAGATTTTGATCTAGATTGTTCTTGACTACGCAAAATGTTTCTACTTCTGTCACCATCAACATAACTATCAGTTCCAGAAACTGCCGTTTCACTGTAGGGATTCCTGGTATCATGTTCATGTGAATCCTGATCAGAAGTTCCCAAGCTCAAGCCTGTTGGTTTTAAAATATTAATGACTGAAGCATGTGAGTCCAGAGAAAGGGTTGGTCTGAGAGGGGGTTTGGATGGGCTTACTACCCCTTGTTCACATTCAACTTCTGCATATACAGCCTCATCTGCAAACCTCACATGTGTATCACTCACTGTTCTTTCTCTTAATATGGTCTCAAACTTCTGTATCATGGATTCAGAATTTTTACGCACAAGCTTGTGATTTCGTAGTTTTTCAAGTTCTTTTTTAAGCAGCTCAGACTGAAACTTTGTATCAAAATGCCTGTAAACCAGGCTTGAGGTTCTTCCAGGGACCTCAGGTGAAGAAATTTTCCTTCTATATCTTCTACCTGGTTCATGTTCTAGGTCCTTAACTGTTGAAAGTTTGTCGTCCAAACGTTTATCACTATCAGTCCCAGCAAGTTTCTTGGTATCTAACTCTGCTTGTTTCTTAGAATCCACTCTTGCAAGTTGTTTTGAAGCCTTTATTGAAGCAGTTTGAAACCCTGCTTCCTCCTCCATCTGAGAATCATCTTCAATATGAAAATAGTGGTCTTTGAAATGTTCCAACTGATTCATCAAACTTTTCCTGTACTCAGCTGGCAAGTGTGGTTTAGGTGGAGGAACCTGTTCATCGTGTGGATACTTAAGCATGTCATCAAAGCTGGCTGACTTTGGGAAACGGATTGGTGCCTTTCCCCCGTCAAGACTCTGACGGAACCCAAATTCTGCATCTTGTAATGCTTCAAACTGCACCAACTCCTGGGCCGTCGCAACTTTGCTTTCTCTTTTGACAAACACTTTCATACAGGTCCTCTTCTCCCTTCCAACAAGTCTACCCTGCAGCTTTTTCAGAATGCCAGGACGCTCCTTACCAACAGAGGCATCAGAAAATGACCTTGGCCTTATTTCGTTAAAGGTCATTTTATTGTGAGATGAAATGTCACTCATTTCATTACTAAGAGGTAACGAAAACTCACTTTCCCCTCCATTATCAGCATCGTCCAGCTCAATAGCTGCTTCAAATACGGCATCAGCAAGAGAGTTGCCATTGGCTACACTGTTGCTATGAGACAGGTTGTTGTCATGGTGATAAGTGTTGATCACTTTTTCCATACAAGTCAATAAACACTACCCCACCTCATGGTTGAAAGTAACCTCCATATTTTGAACAGAACTTCAAAGTATTTGCCAATTCATTATGCACATTTCAGCAAATAAGTGTTCCCGTTATTTCAGTCTTGATTTTTTCCTTCTAAATAAAAAAGCATTAGATAAAACCTTTGGTGAATAAATATTTGTGCAAGCATTGGGGTTGTTTCATCAACAGTTTACATTTCAGTTTGACATTCACAATGAAACCAAATAGGTTTATTTGATAACATCACACCTGTTGGACATTTAAATTGAATGAATTGAAGTGCAAAATCTTCAAAGGAAACTTCACCCAATATTTTGACAATCCTTTCAAAAAAATCTTTAGTTTATGTACCCAATGCATTTCTAAACACTTTGGACACTTTAAATATAGTTTCTGCTCATTTCAGAATTAGCTTAGACTAAAATATCATAACATTTCTCTCTTTTATATCTAAGATATTTCATGTCCATGAAATTTTTGTAAAGATCTTTTTCAGAATACAGTGTCATGTTTTGTGTTCAATGATAGTGCAGAACTATTTTGATGGATTTTATTTGAGCACTAAATCACTTATTATGTTTCACTGCTTTTTGAAATTTTCAAGATCATGTTCTTTATAATGGTGCAAAAATAGCTTTTTAATGTCAATCCTACATGTCTGCCATATCACATTGTGTGGCTTTAAATTTATGTAACTCTAAGGAAGTGTAGTATTTTACTGCTGGCATACTTTATTGTACACCCTGATTTTATGTAAATATACTACACCCAAGTTTCCAATTATAAGGAATAAAATTTTAAATGTTTATAGGAGTATAACCAATAATTAAACGAAGCATACAACCACAGAACAAAAACGTGAAAGGCCATAGTTTGAAGGGCATCACTTAACACAAAAGTTAACACAACAAATTTAATGAAATTTTGGGGGCATTCAAGGATTTAACATTACCACATAATAACATTTTGAGCTAATTTATTATGTTGTAATAAGGAACACACAAAAACTAACAGATTTTTCATGATTTTTGATATTTTCAATGCTATCAAACATTTGCCCACAAAATCTATCACATCTTTGGAATTAATGATAAAGCTGTCATCATCCAACAGTGGGAAATGTTCAAGGTATTTATCACAACAACAGTTAAGTGTTGTTAACTGAAACAGATGTATCAAGTAGTGTCATGGGATACAGGCATCTGTGTAACAATAAAATTGTTAACAAAGGATGTCAGTTTTAATTTAGTTGTAAAAAAAGTGTGTGGTTATATTATTCAATGTGAAATATTAAGCTATTACATTTTATAAGCCATACCCTGCACATTCAAACAAAGTGTCCCACCCTTCTAAATTGGATCAATTTATTTCCAAAATTAGGGATGTCTTGTATATTTATTTCTATATTTAGAATATTTCTTACAGAAATTCCTTTAAGCAAACAGCACAGACCCAGATGAGACGCCGCATCATGTGGCGTCTCATCTGGGTCTACGCTGTTTGCCAAGGCCTTTTTTCTAGCACTAGGCATAAATGGGTGAATAGTATATCAAACACTGTTAGGTTTATAACTTCAACAATTAATTGAGCACAGGAATGTGTATTATATTCAGAATAACTTCCACATCTACCATTCCTCACAAAACATTTACTTCAAAGTAAGTTCAACAAGAGATGTGTTTGTCAGAAACAATTGATGACCCCTTCTGCACCTCTTTGAAGCCATATATTTGACCTTTTATCTTGAAGGGTGACCTTGACCTTTCACCACTCAAAATGTGCAGTTTCATGAGATACACATGCATGCCAAATATCAAGTTGAAATATCAAGTCAATATATCAAAAGCTATGACCAATGTTAAAGTTTTCAGACGGACACAGTTCAACTGCTATATGCCACCTTACAGAGGGCATATAAATTTACTGAAGTTACTGGCATATAGGAAGGATACTAATCTGGGGAGGGCCATACTGAGTAGGAGTATTTCATATTAAGTATTAGCGCAATAACACACGAGCCCCACTCTGTGAAAAGGATGCTTAATGCTTGTGCGTAAAGTGTCTTCCCAGATTAGCCTGTGCAGTCCGCGCAGGCTAATACGGGACGACCCTTTCCTCCTTTACTGAATTTTTTGTGAAGTAGAGTTTTCCTTTAAATGAAACATGCAATTAAAACAGAAAATGTCATCCTTTATTAGTCTGTGCAGACTTCACAGGCTAAATCTTGGACAACACTTTACACGGAGTACGGCTCATATTATATGAATTACTTTATTAACATTTTTTTCTTTAAATACAATTAGTATGTTAGCCAGTCACAAAAGCATGCAAAACTAAATAAGCAAAAAATGCTGATAAGCTTCCAAAAAAGCTTGACTTGTTTCCCTTGTAACTTGTTGACAAAGAAACGCAGGCATTCCTTTCATTTACAAACCAGCTGCTGTCTGTTGACAAAAGGGAAATGTCACCATAATAAAGAATGTAAACATGACCACTGCTAATATTTTTACAGCAAAGAATTTGGAGAATTCGTGATGGAGTAGTTTCTATTTTTTCTTACAGTAAACAATTCAACTAAAATTTACCACATATTCAAACAAGTTAATTTCTGCATGTTATTCTTCAAGCTATATGAATTATTTCTCAAGTCCCTTTAACTGCCGCATGTAATCAAACTTAAGTGGGCTTTAATTGGGCTGAACTTTAATTAAACAATGGACCAATATCAATATTTTCTTCCTGACAATATAAGGCCCTTAGGATGTCTTAACTTATGACTAGGCATGTCCTATATAGTATTATTCACCATGTTTCAAGCAGGGATTATCCTTTTAATCAACACAAAGGCCAATTGACAGCAAGTATAACAGCTGGCTAATTTCCACTTACAATTATCATGACAAACAATCATACTCTTAATGAGAAAATAAAATACCCCTTCCTTTCCAGCCCCTACAGTCTAAAGATTGTTAATTTGAATTAATGAAAAGGACATCATGGGCTGGTATAAAATAAACTCTTAAAACATATCTATGAAATATATACCTCATTGTAAACTAATGCCACAGAGTGGATTAGAACATCATTGACAGAAAATGAATTGAAACAGAGCAATATGTGAAAGCCCACACATTCTGTGATTTTATGAAATTTACTTATTGAACCAGGGCTTTCCACAGGCCATTTAACAATCCCTCGCCAGGGCGCTTGAATTTCGAAATCAGAGTTCCTGGGGCGCTTGAAATTTTCCGACCAGTGTATTTTTCAGTTAAAGAAAGTGGCGATTGTCAAACAAAATCAAGGTTTCTCTATCAGTGTATCAATATTCCCTGTTTTAAAAGAAGCACTCGGTACCTACTTTCAAAAGTAATCGCCATAAACACCACATGGTGTAATGGATAATCAATCCACTGATAAGAGAATAGTATGACGCGCGGATCGATTATTCTAGCCACATTACACAGTCATTTAAATGCTGACAAGGATGTATCAGGTAATTTTCCAGTCATCAAACTGTGATGTTTATCGTCCAATCAGTTACGCAAATGCGTATGAGGGCGGGGTTAACTATCGACCATTATTTTTGATTGACGTCGGGCACAAAGTAAGAGTTTATCGCAGCTTGATGAGCAAGAAGATGTACAATTTATGTAATATAAAACCGGTAACTAATACAGTAAAGTACATTAAAGACGGTTTCAGGCATCATCATCACACCTTTTTACTGTAAACAGGTGTTACATATGACCCATAATTAATACGAAAAATTAATTGCAAGTGTTGAACAATCTAATTACTTATAGCGAGTAAGTTGTGCAAATAACTACCGGTTACAAGTATGTGATAAGTATTTCTGACATTTATTCGACACATAACGGCTTTAACAAATTTTCTTTGAATTAATTACGCACAGTTGTAAATGTTTCCACCGATAATCGATACTTAGAAGACTGATGATGGCAACCGGCCGAAATCCTCGTGGACAACGTGATTTTCATGCATAATTCCGTCAAAACATTTATTCGACTCATAAATTGTTTAAACAAATTATCGTTGAATTCCTAACGCAACTGTTAATATTTGTTGAAATCTCAAATGGGAATAATTAAATTTGTAATCTGAAACCCATTTCCGTAAGTCGATGTTTACGCGTTTTTAATCCGAAACACACTTCCGAATGTAAATGTTACCGCAACGTTAAAATAGTATTGCTTCAATTTCTCAATGAAAAAGAGCGCGAAAATTATGCAGCATGTACAACGTCACGTCATTTGCAGACAAAGCGTGCGCGTGTTGAGCGTTTTAACAAGCACACAACACGTCAGGGGATTGACGCATGTTCAGAGACCATATTTCATCAAATCTATAAATGGTCACTTAAAATTTATTTCATACTATACAAAAATGGCAAGGTTTGTGTTAAAGAAATAATTGATAGCTTTTATCGTAAATATTTACCAGAAAGAGATTTATAAAAACGGAATAAACTGGATTATCAGGTTATAAAAAGAAACTTGAAAAGTAGTAAGTATACAGTAATAGTCAGGTTGAAACGAATGTATTGGGGAATCGTTCGAATCGGGATTTTACTATCTGTGCTGAAAGTTTTAAAACAATTAATCAATATAAAAAATTATATATATTTTTAAATTACTGGGGGATTTTCTTGAAGAGTCATAGCGCCTCAAATGACGTCTTTTGGCGCTGTTTTTCTTAGAGTTATAACGCACCACAGAACGTGTATCGACACGTTAAATAAACGTCGGGAGGGGACACCCCTCCCAAAATACCCCTATAAGCACTGGGGCGACTGACAAAAATCCTGTGGAAAGCACTGATTGAACCCAATGTAAATTTTGACGCTTATTATTAATGTGAATGTACTTGACTTTTAAATGACTCCTTTTTTAAATCAGTAAACTTTCATTTCTAAACATAAATAAATTACATAAAAAATGACATTATGATTTAAAAAAAACAACAATTGTTTCTTAACTGCACTTAATGTGTCATCATAAAAAGCACATTATAATATATTGTGTATCCTTTTTCGATTTTAAAATCCCAAACATTTAGATATTTGCATTCCTGTGCCTACATCAGCTAAAGCCCCTCCGATATTTTAAATATTTCACTTTTTGTTATTAAGTCATGACCAATGGCAGCTGCCTAAAATAAAAATATTTTGTCACTTCAGTGCAAAAAGCTGTAACACCACCATGTTGTATCCTAAGTTAACCCACTATTGACACTCTCAATAGACTGTGGCAATTAAATTTAACTGCACTAGTCTGACATCATTTTATAAAAGCTTGAATATTAAATAAGGTGGAACAGGCTTCTCTAAACGCATGATCTGACATAAGGTGATCTTCCCTTTTTTGGAATTCCCTGTATGCAACTTGATGAAAGCAATTTCAAAATTGTTTTCATTTTGTTACAGGTAATTATGTAAGAAGTTTTTCATTAACATTGATACAGTTCATCAAACTTTCTCGAAAAAATATCATTTACCTTCACATGACACAAGCAAACAGTTTCTGTCAGGTTTCTGACAAAAATTAAAATAAAGCAGGTTTTCTCCATTAATTTCCTATGTTCTGAACAAAAATAGTTTAAAAGCAAGATCATCCAATATTGTATTGACTTCATTTACTTACATATTTGTTTTTTTAATATTACCTTAATAATTAAACATCATTCTAACATTCTCCAACCTCCAGCAAACCAAATTGGATTTGTTTTTATAAATGTATGCCAAATATAAAACCAATAAAAGATCATCGAAGGGTTTCTTAGGAAAATATCAACATAACATCTTAGCGAATAGCTGAAGAAAGAGTGCAGTGTAACCATCAATAGGAGTCATTCATGTGCAGCAAACAAATGCTGGAGTCATTCAATGGAAAAACATGAGATAAACAATGAAAACAACTGCCAGTCCACATGCAGATCAATATTTCTGTGAACGTGTTTGCAGAACACATCAGCCAGGAGGTTTACATAAAGAACAATTTAGAATGAATCTAACAAAAGTCTCCCTGTTTTCCTATGTGATTGATGTTGTATCATTTTTCATACAAGAAGATACTTTTACAACAATATTTACTGACTTTACTAAATATGAGTTTAAAAGGTGTCTTTTTAGATATTTTATTTAGTGTGTCTTGTGTTATTGATTTTGATACAATTTTTGTAGTGTCAAGACACAAAAGCTTAATGAGAGAAGAAAAAAACCCTATTTGGTTTCACAATATTTTTAAAATGCCTTTATCAGTTCAACATAATTATGTTAATGTACATAGCACTTCCTCATTCAAACTTTAACCATTTATAATGAATAAACTATTATATTCTTCACTAACACATATTAAACACAATAAACACACAATCATTATATATTTAAGTTAGCATCACTTTTCATTATCATGGAACTATCTTCATCAATTCCTCTTGTATCTCCACATGGAATTAAGCTTTAACACAATTTTAAACCTTCCAAAACACTTCACTGCACTTTTATTTGCACAATTTTCAAGTGACTCTGATGAAGCCCGCAAGCTAGCTGTGAAATATAAAGTTATCCAAGGCAGATAAAATATCTTCCAGATGCAGTGTTTATATGATGTTTGTGTGACAGGCACATAGTAAAAATTTCTATCCCCACAGACAGTGGATATACTCCAATTCACTTCAAATTATAGTTGGGGTCATGCAGGGTTACTATCGACCAATCAGAGATGAAGTTACATCAAGTTATGTCATTGTTAGCCAATCAAGTAGACTTTAACATTATGTTATCAGTGAAAGGAATGCAAACAGCTCCTTCGGTTAAAACTTGCATAGAATGCTTTTCAACTGCACATTTTAAAGGTTTAAATCAAGTTAAATCAAGCTGCTGGATTAAATTGGTCTCGGCAGGAATATCATTGAAACTGCCACAAAAGATGAGTAATTTGAATTTGAAATCACAAGGTTTCAAGTGCATAATATTCAGAGTGTACTGAATCCCAAGAAAATAAAAATAATGTGTCTGATCAATGTGTCATGACAATGAATGGACTAGAATTACGCTTTAACAGCAATTGTGTATGCCTGTGAAATTATGCAATTTTATAATGTAATAATTTTTTTTTAAAGCTCAATTCGTCAAGAATGTACAGTATAAACCCAAAGATAAAGATCAAAAAAGATAAAATCACTTACTTTCTGTGGTTTTGTGTGGAATAAATAAGAACTATTTTGGGGACACAAGTCTTAATGTGTTTTACAAACATATATATCTGCTGTAAAGAGTTATTGTATGTAAATGGTTTCTTGAAACAAGAATTAAAGGAAATACACACTCACAAGACAATTTACATAATTGGAAACACAAATGTATCTGTCCCTCACTAATTGCTACACTAAGAAGATAAGCCAGCTAAAGCCGTATATTCTAGAACTATAATACAATCACATTGGCAGTTTCACCCTCAGGCTTGTGGCATTCCATAGGCACCTGTAAAGCAATCTAATAAATGTTTTGTCTTCTTATTTCTGTGCCTAAATCCAAAAACAAAATTAGCCAACTATTTTTACCATTATTATAGTGCCATTTCTTTTTCAAACAGTGCATGTATTTTTTTAAGAAAGTTGAATACAGTAGACTCTCAGTAAACCGGACGGCCTGGGAACCAGCATGATCGTCCAGTTTTCAGAGAGTTCCGGTTTACCAAGAGTATGCATATTGCCGAAATATACATTGGATACATTGTGTACATAATCACATATGAATAAAACAAACCATATTCATTTACATGTACCATGTGATAACTGTACTCATGTAATGATTATGTTTATAGCATTCTTCAAGAAAATGTGTTTTTATTCAATTAAAAGCAAACAACATCCAATACCGACTTGTTTTGATTTATCCCAAAGTGAGCATGGTGCTTTATACATGAACGTACGTGACATTTGTCATATAGGCGAGTGACGACACAAATACGATTGTTGTGGACACAAGATTTATTATTCAATACATACATGTACAACATTTCACAAAACATACACACACGCAAAAAACAGCGTCATAATTATTTTCAAGACATTCATAATCTCAAAACCTACACATCATTGAAGTTCACGATTTCACGAAAAAGTCTGAGATCACTCTCTGCTTCAGTGCACATTTCTGCTTTACGATCTTATTTTCTGAAATGTTAAGGAGGGTGTCTGCAGCTGCCAGGAAGTCGCCATCCGTCTCATTTAAGCGTTAAAAACATGGCTATAAGATCTTTTAAAATACCCGAGCAGATCAAACGGCATGCATTAATATTTTAATTAAATTGTTTATCATAAGCTTAATAAAACAATCAACTCAATCACTTTTTGGTGTTACCGCACGTCTATTATAGACAGTCACAGTTTGTTTTACATTACTTAATCGGACTTCCATAGCGCGGTAACAACTTGACACCTTTATGGTATGTGTAATCTGATTATCGATAATTTCGCGAGCAAAATGTGTGACAACGCACGCGCTGTGCTGACTAGGTATTGTTATTTTCACGCCTCGGGCATCTTGATAATTTAGACCGTCAGGTATACTCAATGTATTTTACGTTGAAAATGACCAAATTCACGGAGATATCCGTTCGGTTTCCGGTTTTGAGAGTTCATTTATTCAACATTTTTTCAAAAAAAATAGAAGGAGAAAATACCCAACTGGCCCGACCGTTCGGAATCAGGAGAGTTCCGGTATTCAGAGAGTCCAGTATTGGCAGAGTCTACTGTACCAAAATTCAAAAAGTTTAAACTTTATATGTATGAACTGTCGAAACAAGCTGTACCTGATGACCTTATCCATGAAATAACCTTTGACCACAAAAACTTATGAAGTCTGTTAGTCTGTTAACAAGCTTCATCAGATGTCGTTGTTTGAAACAAAAAATGGCAAAATAGTGTATTGCTTCTACTTTCAATGCCAAAAAAGTAGGCTTAGTTGGTCAGCAAATTTGTTCGGTCTTATAACTTTGTTATGATTCCCTAATTGACAAGAATATGCAAGAACATGCAGAAATCGTTCAAATCTCTTTATTTTATATTCTTTCTTTAGTGAATTTTTGTTAATTATAAGTTTATTTAGTGAATATGAACAAATGTAGATAATATGATTGCAATTTTTAGATATGTTTGTGGATTTAGCATAAGTGGAATAACAGCAAGTTTAAGGGTCTACACCAAAATTTAGGGTCAATTAGTTTAGTTTAAACAAAAAACAGTTTATAACTAAACAAACTTCATAAAATGACCTTGTGCATAAACAAGCTTACAAGCAGTACCACAATGTCTTATATGATATATAAGATAACTAGTTTGTCCAGACAGTTATATGTGTAATATATGGTAATAAATAATAACCTAGGCTAATAAGGTATATATCCAATGTGTGAACTAGGATAAAAGGCTTTACCACAGGACTTGATGTGTGAAATAGAATATCTAGCTTTACCAGATAGCCTCATTTGTGAACTAAGACAACTACCTTTACTGGATAGCATCATGTGTGAACTAATACAACTAGCTTGACCAGCCACCATCATGTGTGAACTAGGACAACTAGCTTTACCAGATAGCATCATGTGTGAACTAGGACAACTAGGTTTACCATAAAGCATCATTTGTGAACTAGGACAACTAGCTTGACCAGACAGCATAGTGTGTGAACAGTGAGGACAACTAGCTTTACCAGATAGCATCATGTGTGAACTAAGACAACTAGCTTTACTGCATAAAAGCATCATGTGTGAACCAGGACAACTAGCTTCACAGGATAGCATCATTTGTGAACCACTGGACAACTAGCTTTACCAGATAGCATCATTTGTGAATTAGTTTTACCAGATAGCATCATTTGTGAACTAGGACTGGTTGCTTAACAGGATAGCATCATGTGTGAACTAGGGCAACTAGCTTTACCAGGTAGCATCATGTGTGAACTAGGACAACTAGCTTGACCAGATAGCATCATGTGTGAATTAGAACTAGCTTGACTAGAAAGCATCATACAAGAACTAAGAACAACTTGCTTTACCAAATAAGATCATGTGTGAACTAGAACAACTAGCTTTACCAAGTGGAATAGTGTGTGAACAAGAGTAACTAGCTTTACATGATAGCATGATGTGAGAACTGGGACAACTAGCTTTACCAGGTGGCATAGTGTGTGAACTAGAACAACTAGCTGTACAGGATAGCATCATGTGTGAACTAGGGCGACTAGCTTTACCAGATAGCATAGTGTGTGAACTAGGACAACTAGCATGACCAGATAGCATCATGTGTGAACTAGGACAGCTTGCGTTACCAAATAATATAATAAAAGGGCAAGTGATATCCCTGGGTTAAAAAACAAAACATTGCAATATATTTTACATGACTGACATTTATGTAAATGTATATTTCTGTCTTTGGGAATTGATCTCTTCCTTTTCAACATCAACTGGATATGTATGCAAATGTAACCAGTGAATGAGTTCCAAAACATTACCTCTGATTAGCAAAGGGTTATTTGGTTATTTATTGGACAGTGGATGTATCGGACGCTGTAAATGTGGTCAGCAAATGAATATTTCTAGATAATATATACAACATGACTGTCTTTATCGGTTATTTATTTCCCCTGTCCATTCAACCGACTTGAGAAAAAAAGGGGCAGATTTGAGTATCTGTGAAACACAATCTCAAATACATCATTGGAAAATAAGACATATTCTGAATAGTAAGATACAGCTTACAAATTATTGTGGTTATTTTTAATGTTTTAAAGTGAATAAATAGTAGTATTCTCTTTTTATGTTTGTTTAAACATTTCATTTCATAACAAACTGGTTAGTAAGTTAACATAATTAAGGCCAGTTTACTCCGTAATATGGGAATGGATTGGGCTGACTTTTGACATGCATCATCCTCTTATCCATATGAGCCATGCTCTGTGAAAAGGGGTTTAACTCTTTCAGTGCTGGAACCAAATTTTGAAGGCCTTTGCAAACAGTTTGGATCCAGATGAGACGCCACAGTATGTGGCGTCTCATCAGGATCCAAACTGCTTGCTATTCTGATAGTATTCTTTGAAAAAAATCAAAGAAAATGCTAAATATACAAATTCAGCAGACAACATTTAAGCAGACAACAAATTTCCCAGCATGCAAAGGGTTAATGCATGTGCCTAATGTGTCGTCCCAGAGAAGCTGGTGCAGTCTGCACATGCTAATCAGGAACGACACTTTCCGCTTTCATAATATTTTCTGTTTGCAGAAAGTATTTTCTAAGCAAAATCCAGTTTAGGCCGAACATGTTTTCCCTGATTAGCATGTGCTGACTGCACAGGCTAATCTGGAACGACACTTTACGCACATTTATTAAACCACCATTTTTACAGAGCACAGCTCATATATACTATAGTACAAAGTTTCAATGTAATCCGCTCAAGCAGTTCCGAGATATGGATCCGGATATTAAAGTGTTGCGGACACAAAGACATAGGGAAGGATGAAAATTGCCCAATATCGTTCCCCGGAGGATAACAAACAACAAAGATCAAATGAACCAAGACCAGTATCATATCTAAAACTAACCTGTGGAATTCCCAAATAATAAAAATCCTCCTCAAAGACTTCTTCCTCAAGAGTTGTTTCCCCTGATTCATTGAAATTGTCACCCCGAAAGTCATCTACCGAACTTCCATCGGTCCCCAGCTTCCTATGATAATGTTGGCATGCTGGGACCATGCCAGACTGAGTCGTCATAAAAAAGTCACTTTTCAGTACTTTAGTTAATTTCCTGCCACAAGTGCCACTAGACTGACCAGAGAACAGTTTCAAATACTCCTGAGTTGTATCACACAGTCCCAGCCTAATTTCATTATCCTCATCAAATGTTTTCTCCAACCAATCTATACAGCCCTTTTTTGAGGAGTACCAAAAACTTTCCCTCTCAATTCTACCTTTCCAGGACAATTTTGCAGTGCTAATACGACTACCAGACCACCCTGAATCAGAGTGGGAAAGTTCAGAAGACCGTAGACTTTCATGCAAAATATCCTCTATATCCTGGTAATGGTCACACTCTCCGCCAGGTCCACGTCCAGCTTCACCGGCACTTTCCCTGCTATGTTTTTGCCTTTCAAACAGATCTAAACTAACACTGTATGCATCAAACCAGTCTATCTGCCGAGCCCACTTGTTCTTCAGTCCTGACACACGGCTATGATTATTATTCCTGTCAGATAGCATGCAGGTACCCAGCACCAGTGAATGTAAATGCTTGGAAGACTTCACTTCTCCCTTCTCAATCAGGGTATTACCAGTACAGTTCTCACTTTGAGACCATACCTTTTGGACTCCTGGCCCTAATCCATCTGCAAAGCCTGTCTTAAACGTTTCATAACTACAGTAATTGGGTATTGTGGCTTCTGCAATTGACATTCTGGTACATGGGCACAAGAATGTTCCTGAGTCCTATGCAGTACAAGAGACTGGCATCTGGCACATTCTTTGAGATTTCACATCTATTCTCTTCCCAAAACAGGGCTAATGTTCTGTAAATTGTTTGATAGAGGAATGTTTCCTTTCTTTCAGCTAAAAGTCAAATTTGACACCAAGATGCATAATAAGGCATTTTTTCTGTCAAATATGTCACAAGATTATTAGGTTATTAGTGAACAATTTGTCAAGAAATAACCTGCTGTTTTCTATTTTAGTTGTTCTCTGGGAAAACAAAGCAAAATGCAAGTCTGTAAAGTCTTATCCCAGATTACTTGTGCAGACTCTGAACTACAGAGGCTAATGTGGAACTACACTTTACCCACATGCATTAAGCCAATCAGACTCAGGACTACACTTTACCCACATGCATTAAGCCAATCAGACTCAGGACTACAGAAGCTAATGTGGAACTACACTTTACCCACATGCATTAAGCCAATCAGACTCAGGACTACAGAGGCTAATGTGGAACTACACTTTACCCACATGCATTAAGCCCAATTTTCCTAGAGCGTGGCTCATTACAATTTTGTTTCTGATCAGATGAAGAAATACAAACAATACAAAACCACAAAGAGCACCAGTCTAGATAATCATAATGACAATTGAATTATCATTTTTAACAAAAAAACAACATGAATTTAAAAAAACTTGATACAGGTTAATAGGCTTAGGTTCCCAGGTAACCTATAAATACAATAACACTCACTGACAGCTCAGCAGCACCAGTCTATGTACTGCAAACAAAACAATAGCGTGGGAGCCAGAAATTAGCATAAAGAAGTCAGAATTTATGATCAAGGATAACAGCTTGGCACAGGACATGAATTGGCAATGCATGCCCACATCCCACACCTGTTTGGAGGTACAAGAGAAACCCTTGAACCCTTGACGTTGTTATTATTGGTAAGGTCAATGCCACCATATACAACTAAAGGACATACAAACAAATGAGCTGTGCTCTGTTAAAAGGGTGTTTAATGCATGTGCATAGTGTCATCCCAGATTAGCCTGTGCAGTCTGCACAGGCTAATCAATGGACGGCACTTTCCGCCTAAACTGGATTTTTGCTTAGAAGATACTTTCTTTAAACAGTAAATATCATAAAAACTGAAAGTGTCATCCCTGATAAGCCTGTGCAGACTGCACAGGCTAATCTGGGACTACACTTTACACACATGCATTAAACCCCATTTTCATAGAGCACAGCTCAAGATTGAATGAATTATCAAATTGTCATAGTTGTGTTTAAAATCTGATTTTGATCAACCACATTGACAATATATTGTAAATAAGCTCCACAATGATAATTAGAACAAACTGCTGTTTTCAAGATATTAATACAGTCAAATGTCAAAGAAATTAGTACAGGGAATGTGACCCCCAGCGAAAACAACCATATACTTTTACATGAAACACATAACAAGAGCCAAGCTGTTTAGAACGCCCACATAGACCAATAATCTGATTCTAGGAATGTCAGCCACACATTGTACCAGACCATGTATCTGCCGAGAGATAATGAGACCCAATGATGTCAATCAGTCAGGACTCATTGCTTGCAAGGCTTCATCCATTCTCATTAAAATAATTTCAGTCAGAATTACAGTTATTTGTTTAGGAAGCATGGACGAATAGGCTGAATTTCGTGTGTTTTCCAAGATATATATTTTTAAAGGATGGGCACTTTCCTTGTCTTTTAAGTAAATGAAATCTAAAGCAGAAGACACAATCTCTTCTGCTCATCTGTAGATTTCATTATCACAATGCAGGGGTTTGTTAATGGATATAAAACAAGGTGTATTGTCATGGCATGAAAACTACCCATTCTTTTTAAATTATCCGTATCAGCAATATAAAAATGAAAACAAGATTTTGGTGATTTAGAAACATCTCCCTAAAAGTACACCACATTTTGAAATTGAAAATGTAATAATCCACATATTCAATACTATACAAGCTTAATCTCCTTCATAATTTAGGTATAAAGGCTTTTTATTTTTTTTCCAAATTTTATTTCAGCACTTCAAGTCTTGGATTTGTACAATACAACTTGCAGCCCAATAAAACAAGACTATTGCAAAGCAATTTAAGTCCCCTACCAGTGAAACTCCACCAGTTTCAGCAATATTTCTAGTCTATTTGTTGCCATAGCAACCAGAATTCTTGACGTACAAACAACAAGGGACAAAATTGTCACAAAACCAGGTTTTCATTGTGAAAAAAAATCTGATAAAGGGAGAAAACTCAAACTGAACTTTTGAAATGAACAAACAAAATTAACCCCCTTTGTAAGTTTTTTTTTTTTTTAAATCTGTTTTTAGTCGTGGCGACCTTGACATTGGAGATATTGACGTGATTCTTTCGTGCGACACACCGTCCCATGATGGTGAACAAATGTGCCAAATGATTTTAAAATCTCACAATGAATGACATAGTTATGGCCAGGACATGCTCATTTATGGCCATTTTTGACCTTTGAACTCAAAGTGTGACCTTGACCTTGGAGATATCGACGTAATTATTTCGCGCAACACACCGTCCAATGATGGTGAACAAATGTGCCAAATGATTTTAAAATCTGACAATGAACGACATAGTTATGGCCCGGACAAGCTTGTTCTGCCCGCCCGCCAGCCTGCCAGCCAGCCCGCCCGCATTTGCCAATCTAATAACCAGTTTTTTCCTTCGGAAAACCTGGTTAAAAATGACAAGAGCACCGCCTTGCGGCTGCAGACCGCTCATCTATTTTTCTTTTTAAAGGAGTAGGGACCTATCTCAATTTCAATCACAAAGGATGGAGGGGTGAAGTGGAGAGGCGTGTGTAGTGTGTGGGTGTGGTCATTTATTACATTATCTTCCAAAAATGCAAAAAAAATGCAAAAAAAAAAAATTTTTTTTGGGGGGGGGGGGGGGGCGTGGGGGGGGGGGGGGAGAGGGATTCTTGGTGGAATTGTTGGACGGTATTTCAAAAATAAAAAAAAAATAAAAAATATTTTGTGTTTTTTAACCATGTTTGAAAAAAACAAGAGATGTGTTTGTCAGAAACACAATGCCCCCTATTGTGCCGCTTTGAAATTATTTTTTTTATTTATTTTTTTACCTTTGACCTTGAAGGATGACCTTGACCGTGAACTTCCACCACTCAAAATGTGCAGTTTTATGAGAAAGCCGCTTTGAAATATTCTTTTTCGACCTTTGAACTTGAAGGATGACCTTGACCTTGAAGGATGACCTTGAACTTCCACCAATCAAAATGTGCAGCTTCATGATAATGCTGCTTTGAAATTATTTTTTTTTACCTTTGTCTTTGAAGGATGACCTTGACCTTGAAGAATGACATTGACCTTGAACTTCCACCACTCAAAATGTGCAGCTTCATGAGAACGCTGCTTTGAACTATTTTTTATTTTTTTGACCTTGAAGGATGACCTTGACCTTGAAGGATGACCTTGACCTTGAACTTCCACCACTAAAAATGTGCAGCTTCATGATAACGCCACTTTGATTTTTTTTATTTTTTACCTTTGACATTAAAGGATGATCTTGACCTTGAAGGATTACCTTGACCTTGAACCTACACCACTCAAAATGTGCAGCTTCATGATAACGCCGCTTTGAATATTTTTTTGACCTTTGACCTTAAAGGATGACCTTGACCCTAAGAATGACCTTGACCTTGAACTTCGACCACTCCGAATGTGCAGCTTCATGATAATGCCGCTTTGAAATTTTTTATTTGTGCTTTGACCTTTGACCTTGAAGGATGACCTTGACCTTGAAGGATGACCTTGAACTTCCACCACTCAAAATGTGCAGCTTCATGAGAACGCCTTTTTGAATTTTATTTATTTTTTACCTTGAAGGATGACCTTAAAGGATGCCCTTGACCTTAAACTTCCACCACTCAAAATGTTCAGCTCCATGAGATACACATGCATGCCAAAAATCACGTTGCTATCTTCAATATTGAAAAAGTTATGGCCAATGTTAAAGTTTTCGGACGGACAGACACCATAAATTTGACATTTGACCTTGAAGGATGACCTTGACCTTTTACCACTCAAAATGTGCAGCTCCATCAGATACACATGCATGCCAAATATCAAGTTGCTATCTTAAAAAGTGAAAAAGTTATGACCAATGTTACAGTTTTTTTTGGACTGACAGACAGACTGACTGACATACTGACGGACAGTTCAACTGCTATATGCCACCCTACTGGGGGAATAAAAATTTTTTTTTTGGGGTGGGGGGTGGGAGGTATATTGTGAGGGTGTGGTGGTCATTTATTAGATGATCTTTAATAAAAAAAAATAATGGGGGGGATTGAGGGGGGATTCGGGGGGGGGGGGGGGGAGGGGGGGATGGTTTGGGTGGAGTCAATTGTGGTATGTCAGGCAAGAGTTGTTTTGTCAAAGTATCAATCAAATCTAATCATAAATAAAGAAGTTATGGCAATTTTAGCCAAATTTAATAATTTTACCTTGAGAGTCAAGGTCATTCAAAGGTCAAGGTAAAATTCAACTTGCCAGGTACAGTACCCTCATGATAGCATGAAAGTTATTAAAGTTTAGAAGCAATAGCCTTGATACTTTAGAAGTAAAGGGAATCTAAACACAAAATGTAACCATATATTCAAATTAACTAAGTCAAAAAAGGGCCATAATTCTGTAAAAATGACAACCAGAGTTATGCAACTTGTCCTTTACCAAGTTTGAATGCAATTGCATTGATACTTTATGAGAAAAGTGTACCTAAACGCAAAACTTAACAGACGCCGATGCCAAGGTGATGACAAAAGCTCATAATTTTTTTCAAAAAATAGATGAGCTAAAAATGACGTGCATAATCTCCATATTGCCATCTGTCCATGTTTGAAGTTTCATGAAAAAATATGAAGAACTTTTAAAGTTATCGCAGGATCCAGATAAGTGTGACAGGCTGACAGACTCACAGAGCGCAAACCATAAATCCCCTCCGGTTTCACCTGTAGGGGACTAGTAACCAGTGCTTAACAGCACCTCTAATATAATATATATTTCACTCAATTTCTATTCCATATGACTGATAATATGTTCAATACACAATTTTACTTGCAAGCAACAATTATTGAACCACTTATAGACATATATTATTATGCACTATTCAGCCATGTATTTCACCAGGATTAAATCCACATACAACCAACAATCTATACAGCAAAATGGTTGCATAACACACCAGGACCACAGAAAAACCATGTACAAACTTTTGACTAACCATAAGCCACTGCAATGCAGAAGACACCCTTCCATAGAAAGTATTTCACCACATACAAACAGCATTGTTGACAAATTGATCAAAACTGTTAGATCAATAGTCGTTAAAGCCTACAGAAACATATACAATATAGTTATTATTTCGGATTCCAAAATTGATTTCAATGTGCCCTATATCGAATCGTCCCACATGAAACTTGTAATAGAAATGTCTGTGCAAATTCCACTTCAAATTGTGCAAGCTACTGACAGTAGTCTCTTTATTATCATTCATTGATTAATTCCTGCAAATGTCTGAAACACACTCTCTATTCCATTTACACAGTACAATTTCAACACCAACTACTTTTTCTGTGACATGCAAATTAATCCTCTTTAAAATTTAACATAACATCATTTAATTATCTTTAATTACAACTGTGAATTAATATCAATACATGCACTGTATTTGTCCATAAATTGAATAGCACAACCCAGACGATAAACATAAAGAAACAATATAAGAAATCAAACAGCTAAGCCAAAAATATCCTAACACACTTATGACCTCTTTTTAATGTTATAATTGTACATTTATTTTGAACCACTTCACACTTGTTTTTTTTTATATTGACCCAAAATCAAACCTCAACAGTTGAAGCCTAAAGTGCCAAGCCCAACATATTGAATACTCATTTAAAAGTATATAAAATATCCCCTTTCTTAAACCAATGTAATTATTCATTGAAATCGTACAGAAATCAATTTGTATACCATTAACTCTTTGAAACCAATGGCAAAAAATAATGAAAAGCCAACATTTGAGAGGTATACATACAAGAAAGATCATGCTTTCAAGGTTGAGTAATTTATATATAAAATAGTATTTACAGTGTATCGCAACCTAACATCAACAGTGGTTAATTAAAAATTAGTTAAAATCTGCTAGGGAGATCATTTTGGTAATTCATTTGGAAATAAATTAATTTACAATTAAATTATAATTCTGCATGAAAATATTGCCGCATTAAAGACAATTATACCATTTTAAATCATGGTAAAACTTCATATATTGAAACATTGTAACTTGATTGTAATTGCTTCTGACATTCAAGCAGTCCTAAAGTATAGCTTAACAGCGATTTGTTTTATGTCCAACTGGGAGAAGTACTGACTCCAGCTCAAGTGTGAAAAATTTGCATGAAAAAAACTGAAATTGGGAAAATTAGCGTTGTGAAGTCTGCACAATGGTAAATTGGTGTATTTGATTTTTTGTTCACAAAAACTTTAAAATTGATAACTTAATGTTGTCAAGTTGTAAATATTATATTTACTTAGGTTCAAGCAATAGAGCTAAATAGGGAGACCAACTAAATGTAGCATTTTATTCAAAAGCAAATAAAAAAATATAATATATATATATATATATATTTGGAAACTTTCAATTGGGAGTTTTTTGGACAGTCATTAGTTAATTTGCATTTTTTTCCCAATTGGGAAAGTGTTGTTTTCAGTAATTTATAAAGGAGGAACAAAATTGTTGCGTAAAGTCTTGCTGACAACAAAAGGACACAAATTGTCATGTCCTTCCAGTAAAGCGACAACAAAATGTTCTGTAAGTCTTAAGTTATTGAAAAAAGAGAAACCATGTTAAGAAGACACAATAACGTATTCAATATTCATACTAATAGACCATTCATCAGGTACAGGATTTGGGTAGAATACAAATTTATAACATAGATACTTGTTGGTTATAAAGACTTGGAAACCCTTTTGACCTGTTTGAAGCAATCTGATTGCTCAGTTGTAAATGATAGTGGTGTCATTTATCGGTCAGAAAAAGGCTAAGCAATATTCATGAAAAGAAAGGTTTGACTGCCAAGTCTACAAAAGTATTAAAGTAGTGATAACAGAATATATATACAGTCCAACCTACCAATAACGACCACTCGAGGGATTTGGTCGTTGTGGTCTTTGTTCACAGGTGGTCTTTATTCGCAGGGTCGATTGAAACTTTGCAAAATATGCTAGTAGGCTTTTAACAGGTACCGTATGATGTATGTGCTCTATTGTTTAAATGTGTGAATTCTAAAGCATGTGTAATGTAAAAAAGGATTGAAATCACAATTGTGTTTTATATTTACATGTATTATTTCAATTTCCAAACATAAACTAACAAACGAACTAACGCTTGGATGCCATAATGGTTAACTTTAACTGACAATTTACTTATCTATCATCTATGCGCGTCGTATCACGGAGAAATTTAAGAAAGGAATGAATTTAAATTGTATGTGTACAATTTGCATCGTAATTGTAAAGAAACCGTAAATTTCCTTTATAAGTTGATATAAGCCCCAAACGTTTGGTATTTTCGGCAATTAGTATATAAATAATCGCGAGCAAATAAAATAAAAAAGGCAACTTCTTACACCTTCGTCAAACTGCCAAATGCATAAAAGAAGCAGGTGGCTACCAATTAGCAATGTGTGTTAAATAAACAAAAGAAACAGCTATCGAGTAAACTGTCACTTGCCAATATCTCCATAGCGACCAACCAGTGCACTGGTAAGATGTTTATCACGTGACTATCACAGCATTATGGCGGTCATTGTTTTATTGACAGTTGTGAAATCGTTAATTGTTATGATTGAAGTGGTCGTTGTAAGCCTCTTTCAAGGAATACAAGATTATTTTTTTTGCAAACCGATGACAACGTACAAAGTTTAATAGAAAATCCTTCAAAAAATATATTGTCATTGTATTAATAAGTTAGTGTATGCTGTTTTGTCAAATCTAAATTATTCGTTATGAAACGTTATTTTATGATAATTAAAACGATTTTGTTAGTCACTCGACTTTTGGGAATGTAAAATGGTGGTCGCTGGTCATTGACGTGGTCGTTGTTAGCTATCAAATTCGACTTTGGGAATGTAAAATTGCGGTCGCTGGTCGTTGTTGGCAGGTGGGCGTTATTCGCAGGTACAGAATATAGTGAAATCGTTCCGGGGGAAATCAATGTGGTCGTTATTGACAACTGGTCGCTATTCACAGGCGGTCGCTCGGGCAGGTTGGACTGTACAATGTAGGTTCTCTCTGGGAAAACAGGGTTAAATGCATGAGAGTAAAGTGTTGTCTCAGATTAGCCTGTACAGTTCTCACTTTCTAATTTTATGGTAGTTTTCGTTTAAAATAAGTCTCTTCTTTGAGAAAAGTTTGAGCATTAAGTGACATCCATAATTAGCCTGTGCACACAGGCTGATCTGGGATGACACTTTACGCACATGGTCCGCACACAGGCTAATCAGGGATGACACTTTACGCACATGGTCCGCACACAGGCTGATCTGGGATGACACTTTACGCACATGGTCCGCACACAGGCTGATCTGAGATGACACTTAACGCACATGGTCCGCACACAGGCTGATCTGGGATGACACTTTACGCACATGGTCCGCACACAGGCTAATCTGGGATAACACTTTACGCACATGGTCCGCACACAGGCTAATCTGGGATGACACTTTACGCACATGGTCCCCACACAGGCTAATCTGGGATGACACTTTACGCACATGGTCCGCACACAGGCTAATCTGGGATGACACTTTACGCACATGCATAAACTCTGTTTTCCCCAGAGCCAGGATCAGTTGTTGAGGAAACAGGCTCAAATGAGATCAATACACAACAACACAACACTTACCATATCATATAAAGTATCACAGTTGGTTGAGCCCGTGTTGTGGTTCGCGTCGGTGACTGCAGCCCCATTGGCCTTCTTACTGGGTGGGAAAGGGGCCGGGTAGGCGTTGGCATGATGAGATGCAATGAACCCTCCATGATCACTGCAAAACAAGACAAACACATGTTTGTAAAATATCTTTGTGATTATCACAAGAAGTAGAGAAAAATATTGCTATAACTATCACTGGAAATCAACACACTATTGCAATCATCAAATATCAAAATGTTACCATCATCACAAATATTTTAACAAGAGCACCGCCTTGCGGGTGCAGACCGCTCATCTATTTTCTTTTTAAGGGTGAAGGGACTCTCATTTTCAATCACAAAGGAGGGAGGGGTGGAGTGAAGAGGGGTGTATAGTGTGGGGGTGTGGACATTTATTACATTATCTTCCAACAAGAGTTCCGCGGTCGGAGATGACCGCATTGAAGCCGGATTTTTGATTTAAATGACAGGAAAGTACCTTTCGTGTTTTTGTCAATGCAATACTTAAATTACTGAAATATTGTTCAAAGGTCAAAATGAAATGTAAGTACTTTTCAAGGCATGAGCAAACCTTGTGTTATGTTTTGAATGCATGCATATACATGAACAACAATAACATTTAAGGTCACAAATATGAACTTGAATTGACAATTAGGAAAGTTTGATCTCAATTTTAACATTTTAACATTTAAGTTCACAGTGACCTTGACCTTCAAATGAATGACATTGAAATGAATGACCTTGAAATGACCAGTGGTCATCTAAGTGTGCTTGCAAACCTTTACGTCAAGTTTGAGATTCTAGGTCCAAGCATACCAAAGTTATAACAATTTTAACATTTTAACATTGAAGGTCACAGTGACCTTGACCTTCAAATGAATGACATTGAAATGAGCAGTGGTGATCTTCTAGTACTGGCCAACCTTTATGTCAAGTTTGAAGACTCTAGGTACAAGCATACCAAAGTTATAACATGGAATAAGAACTTTAACATTTTTACCTACCAAAGTTATAAGAACTTTAACATTTTTACATTCAAGGTCACAGTGACCTTGACCTTAGAATGAATGACCTTGAAATGACCAGTGGTCATCTAAGTGTGCTTGCAAACCTTCATGTCAAGTTTGAAGACTCTATGTCCAAGCATACCAAAGTTATGACAATTTTAACATTTTAACATTTAAGGTCACAGTGACCTTGACCTTCAAATAAATGACATTGAAATGACCAGTGGTCATCTTCTAGTACTGGCCAATCTTTATTTCAAGTTTGAAGACTCTAGGTACAAGCATACCAAAGTTATAACATGAAATAAGAACTTTAACATTTTTACATTCAAGGTCACAGTGACCTTGACCTTCAAATGAATGACCTTGAAATGTCCAGTGGTTACTTACTAGTTCTGGCCAACGTTCATGTCAAGTTTCAAGACTCTAGGTCCAAGCATACCAAAGTTATAACAACTTTAACATTTTTACATTCAAGGTCACAGTGACCTTGACCTTCAAATGAATGACCTTGAAATGTCCAGTGGTAACTTACTAGTTCTGGCCAACCTTCATGTCAAGTTTCAAGACTCTAGGTCCAAGCATACCAAAGTTATAACAACTTTAACATTTTTATATTGAAGGTCACAGTGACCTTCACCTTCAAATGAATGACCTTGAAATGACCAGTGGTCATCTGTTAATCCTGGCCAACCTTCATGTCAAGTTTGAAGACTCTAGGTCCAAGCATACCAAAGTTATACCATGAAATAAGAACTTTAACATTTTTACATTCAAGGTCACAGTGACCTTGACCTTCAAATGAATGACCTTGAAATGACCAGTGGTTACTAACTAGTTATGGCCAACCTTCATGTCAAGTTTCCAGACTCTAGGTCCAAGCATACCAAAGTTATAACAACTTTAACATTTTTTATATTGAAGGTCACAGTGACCTTGACCTTCAAATGAATGACCTTGAAATGACCAGTGGTCATCTGTTAATCCTGGCCAACCTTCATGTCAAGTTTGAAGACTCTAGGTCCAAGCATACCAAAGTTATACCATGAAATAAGAACTTTAACATTTTTTAGCACGCCGCCACCCCCGCCCGCCCGCCCCCCCGCCCGCCCGACAACATCAATCTATAAGCCGAGATTTTTTCGAAAAAAATCCGGCTAAAAATGCAAAAAAAAAAAATGCAAAAAGGGTGAGGATTCTTGCGTGTGATGGTTGGACGGTATTTCAAACATAAAATAATAAAAATGAATATTTGTGTTTTTTAACAGTTTCAAAAAAAAAAAAAAAAGGGGGGGGGGGGGGGGTTGGGGGGGTATAGTGTGAGGGTGTGAGAGAGTCAAGGTCATTCAAAGGTCAAGGTAAATTCAACTTGCCAGGTACAGTAACCTCATGATAGCATGAAAGTATTTGAAGTTTGAAAGCAATAGCCTTGATACTTTAGAAGAAAAGTGGATGGAAATTGCATGCCAGAGTTATCTAACTTTGCCTGCCCAGTCCCCTCAATACAGTCAATCTTGTATTAAGAGACCACTCAAGGGAGTAATCAAAAGTGGTCTCTTAATAAAACGGTCTTTGAATACAAAAGGCCATTCTGGAAGAATGCTTACCCTCAATTTTAATCTATATGAAGGATTATCTCTTTTATCCACAATGATTTTAACTTTTATAATAAAATGAATATAAACACAATACATAAACAATATTTTACTTATAATGTGTTTTATTTTTCACTTATTATAAATTATCATTTATTATAAATCAATTGTGTGTACATATTTATTTGCAAAAACAACATAGACAAGGAAATATTTTTCTTAAGAACAAAGAATTTTGCTAAAAATGTGTAACAGTCTACATATACATGTGTACAGCTAAAACTAGAAATAAATGTCAGAAGCCAAAAGCTATGATATATTATCACATGTATTTCTCTTTCCGTTTCTATATTGCGCGTTTTTTTTCACCTGACACATTATTTTCCACGTCTTCAAGCACCTCGGCTTTACGCTTAAGAATGTTCTGAATTTGGGTTTTTCCGACTCCAATCTCGTCTGCGATTTTACGTGCACTTATACTCTTTGACAATTCCAAAACCCGAATTTTCTCGTTCAACGTTAACACTTTTTGTTTTGACATTTTAATTTCTGCATGTACGCTTAAGGAAATCTAACTCGATTATGATACATAATGAGCTGAAAAAATTAAAACACGTCAATTGAAAACAAACAATCAGACCTGGTTGGAAAATTTATTAAGTAAATAACAATGTGATTGGCTTACAAATATCTACTAATTAGCATTATTACAAATTGGTAATGTACGGATTTCGACAGATGTTGCCGATTAATAGTTTATTTTCCGCACTTCTCAGGAAATGTTTGTCGCGTACAGTGCATTGTTTCTGCACCTGTTATCTATACTCGAGAAAAATCGGCATTGTCTCTTAACGATCCACATAGTAAACTATTTAAGCTGTAGACTGTGTGTAATACGTTCCTCTATTATTCAACTCAATAAATTAATACGCAGTCTACAACAATACCGGTCAGAACCGGTCAACGAGACAAAGCATAATCATAATGGTTGTGAAAACAAAGCAGAGGTGTAACAGTACATCTTATCGGCTTAGATAAACAATTAACACGGATTTGTCCCTGACAGATCGATAGATTAACCACTTTTACCTCCTAGTGGTCGCTTAATACAAGATTCGGACATCAAAATACACACAAATCAGCGGTCGCTGGTCGCGTAAGACAAAAGTCGCTTAATACAATATCATTATATAGCGAAAAAGCTCCGTGGGATTTCAAAATGGTCGCATAAGACAAAGGTCGCTTAATACAAGTGGTCGCATCCACAAGATTGACTGTAATATATTATGATAGTAAGTAAGTGTACCAAGTTTGAATGCAATAGAATTGATACTTTCTGAGAAAAGTGGACCTAAACGCAAAACTTAACCGGACGCCGACGCCAACGCCGAACGCCAAGGTGATGACAATAGCTCATAATTTTTTTTTCAAAAAATAGATGAGCTAAAACTATCACAATGATAAAATTATCACTGGTTATTAACTATAATTACATAACATCAGAGAAAACATCAGAATGAAATTTCTCCTATTTTATATATGCCCCCAAAAACACTTTTTTCGAAACCTAAACTCAAGATTTCGAAACCTTAACCGGTCCCTAAGTTCAAGGTCAAAGGGGACGGTAAAAATGTGTGTGCGTATGAAAAGGCCTTGTCATATACACATGCATACCAAATATGAAGGTTATATCTCAAGGGACATAGAAGTTATGAGCATTTTTTTTAAACCTAAACGCAAAAGTGTGACAAAAAGACAAACGGACAGACAGACAGTGCGATCACTATAATTATGCCCTCCTTCAGGGGCATAAAAACGTCACAAAAAAGTTAAACCAAGAATTTTGTGAAGGAAATAAATGAAAAAGTAAATATCTAAATACAACAAAAGACATACCAGCAGAAATAACATTGTTTCCAGACAATATTAAAGAAACACATTATATCAAAGCAACAGACACAAAATATTGACACTAAACAAATGTTTAACAAAGAGTTTTTGTCAAACAATAAAATCCAAGAATTCCAAACGGGTAGAACATTGTTAAACAAACAATAACATCAGTTAATCAGTTCTTACCCATTTATCTCTTGATAATCAGCCGTTTTTTTTACCCGCCAGCAATCAAAACATTTCAGAAAACTCACGTTCTCCCAGTACATGAGCACTGAGGCAAACATGGTCTCAGGGCAGACCTCACCTCACAGAAACAATCACAAAAAATATGTTTATTATACAGATTTTGTTAAACCTATATGCTCAGTCACTTTTGACTTTCAATTACCACACTATCCCAACATCTTGTTTTTGTAACACTTGTTTACAAGTGAAATTGGAAAAATCTTTAAGGACTGCACAAGTACTATTAATTGTAATAGTATTATCTTCAAAATATTCATATGAGTCAAATGTCTGTTACTCCATCAACAATTAATAGCAACTGCACACAAAGTTCACTGCAACAACATTAAATTTTATATTCAATTTTCTCCAATATGGCAGCAACAGTAGCTCTATTTCACAGGCCCACCAACAAATGTTCAATCAAACAACATAACTACATGAAATACATAATAACATTTCCTTTGACACCAAACAAGGCAACAAAAAATTGAGTGATTCCTAACTATGAAATCGTCCACAGTTCTAGTTATCCACAATTCTAGTAACCAGAAGAAAATTGACCAGCTGTATAAAACATGCTTATCGCATGCTTCTCTCTCTTAAATACATAATGCCATTTAACATAGGAGACTAATCAGAGTCATAAACTATGAAAGCTCTATTCCCAATACAATCTTAACAACGCAATCCAGATCTTAACAATGCCATCCACTATCATGTTACAGTTCCATCATCCCATCCCTTGTCTCATATTGCTTGGCATCAACCAGAAATCATTCCTCCTTCAATTGATGTCACACAAGATACTAAGATGCTAAATTGACATTGTAGAGAGCTGCAGCCTCTTGCTGTATCTGAGTCGTGACAGAACATAATGAATTGGAAAGGTCACAGCTTGGAAAAGACCCACATTGCTTTCGGAATGAACTTAATTTCCTTAATATTCTGCGCTTCCACATAATTAAATACTGATATTTGAAGAGAATATGGAGACTGTGTACAGAAAATGACTTAGAAATTGTTCATTGTGTAACTGTTGCAATGGATTTGACACTGTAACGATTGGTGACAATTAATGCATTTGATTGGCGTTTAAATATAAGTATTCATGCTTGAAGCAATAATTATATTCCAAAGTTTGAAGTGGATTTCTGTTTAAAATAATTTGCTGCAAATGTAATTATTACTTGATTCTTTGAGAATACATCAGTAACCTTTAGGAAGAATTAAGGTTAACTGTATCTCAACAACTTCAAATCCAAGGGACTTTTTTTGATAAGGACAAAAGCCTGGAACACAATGTTAAGTTTCAACCTGTAACTATTGCACCAGATACAGAACTGTTCTCCAGAAACTACAGTTTGATGCTAAACCCTCAAATTAGAAGCACAGACTTCTCAAGAAGCCAATATATGCATCTCAATTGAGATCACCCATACCATTCTAGACATTCAAATGTTCCACCAGAGAGGGATTCCCATCTCCATCCCACATATTGGCCTCTTAATTTCACACCCACACATTGTCAGTCTCAATATATTCTGCTCCTGTCACATTAATGAATGCATCTTCACTTGTATGATGCAATCACGAAAAGGCAATATCAGACTGAACAGTTTAGATCCAAGCTTGTCACAGTAAGAGTCATTTTTTGGTATTTGCTTGTTAACATGTATATTGTTACTCTGAAACATGTTACACACAGTTGATAAAAAAAATTAAGTTTGCCTTCTTTTCTTTGAAAAGTGTAAAGCATTATCATTTTAAAGTTACCCCATAATGCATTTGCCATAAAGAATGTAAATTGATGGCAAGTTGGAGGGGGGGGAGGGGGGCCTTAAAATAACAATAACACATTCTTGTCTTTTAATACCAACAATTTAACAATTGACATGCATTCTTTTAAATCAAATTAGGTTCAACATATCACAAAAGTTGGCCTTTTTCTTGTTGTCTGTTTTAAATATTGCATGTTATTTCAAACTTTTTCTTGATATGAAAAATGCAGGAGAAAAATCAAGCCAAAAAGAATATTTTAAGCTTGAATGTTAAACATTTAAAGTTATACCAGCTACTGAAAAACGATCCAGTCCAACTGTTGCAACATTTCTAGGTACTGAGTCACCCAGTATAGGACATACACGTGGGCACACAGCCTACCAGCTGTTGTGAATCCTCAATCAATAGCCTTTATCTGGGTAATATCCATACTGGATCTGTCACTTTTCTGGGGGATAACATGACTTTTGTATTGATCCCTAAATAAAAGCTTCAAGACTACAGATGTATGTGTCAAACAAAGGTGGTGCTGTTAAAAACAAGGAGTCAAGATGGCCCTAGTTCGCTCACCTGAGAGGAGTCGGTTCATTAAATCTTTACCAAATGTCAAACTTGACCTAGATATTGTCCAGACAAACATCCTGGTCAAGTTTCATCATTACTTCATCTGCGAGTCATGATCAATGTAACTATGAAGTTTCATGATCCTACGCATAAGCATTCTTGAGTAATCATCCGGAAACCATTTTCTAAGTTGAGTCACTGTGACCTTGACAGCCACTGTGTGAATACGTTTTTTGGCACTGTGACCTTGACCTTTGACCTAGTGACCTGATAATCAATAGAGGTATCTGAAGTCATGATCAATATACCTATGAAGTTTCATGAACCTAGGCATAAGCGTTCTTGAGTTATCATCCAGAAACCATTTTACTATTTCAGGTCACCGTGACCTTTGACCTAGTGACCTGAAAATCAATAGGGGTCATCTGCGAGTCATGATCGCTGTTCCTATGAAGTTTCATGATTCTAGGCATAAGCGTTCTTGAGTTATCATCCAGAAACCATTTTACTATTTCAGGTCATTGTGACCTTAACCTTTGACCTAGTGACCTGAAAATCAATAGGGGTCATCTTCGAGTCATGATCAATGTACCTATGAAGTTTCATGATCCTAGGCATAAGCGTTCTTGAGTTATCATCTGGAAAACATTTTACTATTTCCGGTCACCATGACCTTGACCTTTGACCTAGTGACCTGAAAATCAATAGGGGTCATCTTCGAGTCATGATCAATGTACCTATGAAGTTTCATGATCCTAGGCCTAAGCGTTCTTGAGTTATCATCTGGAAACCATTTTACTATTTCGGGTCATCGTGACCGTGACCTTTGACCTAGTGACCTGAAAATCAATAGGGGTCATCTACGAGTTATGATCAATGTAACTATGAAGTTTCATGATCATAGGCCTAAGCGTTCTTGAGTTATCATCCGGAAACCATTTTACTATTCCGGGTCATCGTGACCTTAACCTTTGACCTAGTGACCTTAAAATCAATATGGGTTATCTGAGAGTCATGATCAATGTATCTATGAAGTTTTATGATCCTAGGCATAAACGTTCTTGAGTTATCATCCGGAAACCATTTTACTGCTTTGGGTCACCGTGACCTTGACCTTTGACCTATTGACCTGAAAATCAATAGGGGTCATCTGCAAGTCATGATTAATGTATCTATGAAGTTTCATGATCCTAGGCATAAGTGTCCTTGTGTAATCATCTGGAAACCATTTTACTATTTCGGGTCATCGTGACCTTGACCTTTGACCTAGTGACCTGAAAATCAATAGGGGTCATCTGCGAGTCATGATCAATGTACCTATGAAGTTTCATGATCCTTGGCATAAGCGCTCTTGAGTTATGATCCGGAAACCATCTGGTGGACGGACGGACCGACATGAGCAAAACAATATACCCCTTCTTCTTCGAAAGGGGGGGGGAGGGGGTCATAATGAGAAAACTGCCCCCTCCCAGCAGCCATGTTACTGAACTGACCGGAACCATTTTTGAACTCAACTCTCGTATCAAGGAAACAAATGTTCTGAGAAAATTTCATGAAAATTGGGCCAAAATTGTGACTTCTGCTGTGTTCCCATGTTTTCACTATATACATATAGAGAAAAATGCCCCGCCCACTGGCGGCCATGTTTTTCACCGATCCCGAACATTTTCAAACTCGTCCAAGATATCAATTAAACCAATGTTTTGACCTACTTTCATGATGATTGGGCAAAAATTGTGACTTCTAGAGTGTTTACAAGGTTTCTCTATAGCCAAATAGGGAAAACTGCCACTAAATACATATAGAGAAAAATGCCCCGCCCACTGGCGGCCATGTTTTTTCACCGATCTCGAACTCGTCTGAGACATCAATTGAACCAATGTTTTGACCAACTTTCATGATGATTGGGCAAAAATTGTGACTTCTAGAGTGTTTACAAGGTTTCTCTTAAGCCAAATAAGGAAAACTGCCCCGCCCACTGGCGGCCATGTTTTTCACCAGATCGGAACCACTTTTGAACTCAATCAAGATATCATTAAGACAAACATTTTGACAAAGTTACATGAAGATTGGGCATGAAATGTGACTTCTACAGTGTTTACAAGGTTCTTCTTTTCTTTGACCTAGTGACCTAGTTTTTGACCCGGCACAACCCAGTTTCGAACTTGGCCGAGATTTCATTGGGACAAAGCTTCTGACCAAGTTTCATGAAGATGGGACAAGAAATGTAGCCTCTAGAGTGTTTACGAGCAAATGTTAACGGACGGATGGACTGACGGGACATACGACCGACAAAGACCGGTCACAAAAGCTCACCTGAGCAATCAGGTGAGCTAAAAAGTGTCAACCTATTGGTGTATTGCATTTTGTTTATAATTGCCAAAATTGGTATGGCTGGTGGGCCAATATGGCCAGTGAATAGATATGGCCAATGCGCGGATATGGCAAGTCGGATGATATGGCCAATGGATCGATATAGCCACTTGATCCATATGGCAAGTGGATCCAAAAAGCTAGTGGGCAGAATTGGTCAACAGCTGGGTATGGCCTGTTGGTCTACATGGCCAGTGGATCGGTATAGCCAGTGAGCCAATATGGCCTGTGGGCCATTGGGTCTATATGACCAGTGGGCCATTATGGCCAATGGGTAGATATTGTCAGTAGATCGCTTTAACCAGTGGAACAATATGGCAAGTAGATTGATATGGGCAGTGGATCCATATTGGCAATGGCTGTTATGGCCAGTGGATCTGTATGGCCAGTGGGCTGATATGGCCAGTGGACTGAAATGGCCAGTGGATCTGCATGGCCAGTTGATCAGTATGGCCAGTTGGCTGATATGGCCAGTGGATCTGTATGGCCAGTGGATCAGTATGGCCAGTTGGTATTGCCAGTGGATCTGTATGGCCAGTGGGCTGATATGGCCAGTTGGTATGGCCAGTTTATCGGTATGGCCAATGGGCTGATATGGCCAGCGGATCTGTATGGCCAGTGGGCTGATATGATCAGTGGGATATGGCCAATGGGCCAATATGGCCAGTGAATCTGTATGGCCAGTTGATCGGTATGGCCAATGGACTGATATGGCCAGCGGATCTGTTGTTCAGTGGAATATGGCCAATGGGCTGATATGACCAGTCAGATATGGCCAGTGGGCCAATATGGCCAGTGCATCAGTAAGGTTAGAAAACATAATAGTATGGCCACTGGATCAGTAATACCAGCCACAAATCTCCTAGTGGAAATCTTAAGTTGTAACTGAATTAAATTTTCTAAATGAATTCCTGCATTTTTTTCTTTAAAAAATACATAAAATATTAATCATATTATTTGCATTATTTACTGGTTAAATACATTAAATATATAATGACAGAAACATAAAATAGCCAAGGAAATAGGAATTTTATTGAGTAAAGGAATTCCTGTATGTTTTCCCTAGGACTTGTGAATCCCAGCAAATAAACAAAGACAAACTCTGGGAAAACGGGGCTTAAAGGGATCTTTTCACAGTTTGGTAAATTGACAAAATTGAAAAAGTTGTTTCTGATTCGCACATTTTCGTTTTAGTTATGATATATTTGTGAGGAAATAGTATTTCTGAACATTTACCATAGTCTATTATAGCCATTATATGCATCTTTTGATGATTTAAAAACCTAAAAATTATAAAGCCTTGCAACGCGAAAAGATTGAATAATTTGCAGAGTTCTGTTGTTGTCGTTTATATTTACGAAACTATGAAGATTGCTTATATAAGGTATAAAATACGTCCTGCATGAACACTCTGCAGAATAGCCGAGAGGGCTAATGCGTTTTTACTCCAGGACTCAGGGGATCACTGGTTCGAGCCCTGCTGCGAGCTACATTTCTTTCCTATTTTTAATTTTTTTCTTGATTTTTCACTGGAGCTTTTAAGATCCAAGGTTTACATTTATCAAAATAGAGCATTTAATGACTAACTTCAAAATATGCCAAAATCTGTGAAAAGGTCCCTTTAATGCATGTGCATTAAGTGTCCCATATAAGCAGGTGGAGTCCACAAAGGTTCATCAGGAACAGCATTTTCTAAATTAATGGCATTTATTCTTTAAGGTAGTCTCTTCTTAGCAAAAATCCTGTTTAGACGGAAAGTGTCCCATTGATTAGCCAGCGCAGACTGCACAGGCTAATCTTGAATGACACTTTACACACAAGCATTTAGCCCGGTTCTCCCAGAGCCAGATTCCAGCACCGCTCTGCATAGAGATTACAGCAGGTGTCAGCGTCAAGTATAATAAATGGGAAAGCACCAATGTTGAGTACCACAGGTAACTAACATCAATTCATGCCACATGTCTGTAGGCAGACATATGTTTGCTGTGTGGGCAACTCTTAACAGAACAGAAATCCTAAATTATTATTTGCAGACAATCCTTCAATTCTGAACTTCTGGGGCCCGTCTTATCAAAGATCGTACGACATTCTCACCTTACGATGCAATTTTCGAAGCGCCATAAATACGTAACCGTCACATTTATTATTACTTTTGTTGAACATTTCCATTCATTTTCAAAGTAGCTGTCAAATATCCTTTATATTTGAAACATAGAAATCATTATCACTTACATTTTAAAATTACAAAATTCAATCGTAAGTTAACATTGTCGTACGATCTTTGATAAGACTGGCACTTAGTGTTCTTTTCAGTATTTAACTTCAGGCTTTATTGCATGTAGAAGACAAAAAGAGACAGTATTTTTTCCACCCATACATACATATTCAGAAAATGCATTACTTATAATTAACATATTCACATCAAGTGCTTTACCACACACGCAAATCAACCATTAAGGGAAAAGACTAATGTTTATAGAGAGAAAATCATGGTATGCCAAACAGAGTTGTCTTTCTTATATTCTAAATCCACCAAATAACAAATTGGCATTACAAGAGATCCCATCATTTAACATTCATTTTGATATTATTCCATGAATACTAACATTATTGCAAGTTTCATTTTATCAAATATTCACATGAAAAACATTAAAATACCTTTTCTCTTGCCTTTTTTTCATCCGCATCGATTGTTAACCATGTACACAACTTGCAAGGTAAATTTTATAAAAAAATGTATATTTTTTGCTAAATTACAGCAAACAAAAACATAATACAATTATTTTAAAACTGAAACTTATTTGAAACCACAAGCACTAAGGTCAAATGAATGTGTATACACTGCTGTAGTATTGGTACGGATTAGTGGCATTTGGCACCAAAATAGCATAATCTCTGTGATACCATAAACTCAGCTTAAGTCACCATTTTGTAAGGCTTGATATGTATTGTGTAGGCAACAGATTTCACGATGAACTTATACATCATTTAAAAAGATTGTTGAATTTATTTTGCTGAGATCAATTGAAACATGATGATGGCAAAAAATATGTTATATATGAGTTATATGAAAGGCATAATGTGTTTTGGTGTGTTTTTTTTTAATAATGCTATTTAAAATACAAAAAGTGAATTATCATGATTCTTTTTATACCTTTGTATATTTTATATCTATACAAGCATTATTAACTTACGTTCCAAATTATGGGAAAATGGGTCTTATGCAATTGTAGCTACAGATCAGAATGCACATTTGGTCAGGAGCTACCATGCCCGCGTATGAGACCACAAAAACCTTGCCTTACTTTATAGCGAACAGTGCAGTAGCTCCAGACCAGACTGCATGATAACACAGACTGGACTGGAGCTACACTGACCTCATATGAGACTCATTTTGGCATGACACAATATCAAGTGGAACATCTGAGTGACCATTTTGTAAGGACACATCTGAATGTCTTGACATTTTCTACAAAAATTAGCTACAAAATGAAACAAGAGGGCCTGAATGGCCCAAAGTCCCTCACCTGAGATACAAATTAACTGACTTGTTATGTGCAGTGCCAGATATTATTGTAACAAATATTCTGACCAAATTTCATGAGAAGTGAACTATAAATGTTACTTTTTAAGTGCTAGCAAAGGTTTTACTATAGCCAGATAAGGATTAATTCCCTGCCCCCGGCAGCCATGTTTCTAAACAGACTAATACCATTTTCTATCTCATCAAAAATATTATTAAAAAAAATGTTCTGACCTTCTGACCGAGTTTCATAAAGATTGGACAATAAATGTGAGTTTTAGAGTGTTACATAGTTTTCACTTAAGCCATATGAGCAAATATGCCCTGCCTCCTTGCGGCTATGTTTATCAACCAACCAGAACTATTTTGAAATTGTCCAAGATATTATTGGGACAAATCTTCTGACCAAGTTGAATGAAAATCAGAGAATAAATGTGTCCTCTAGAGTGTTAACAAGGTTTTTCTTTAGCCATATAAGTAACAAGATGCGTTTGTGAAACACAATGTCCCCCTATATGACGTTTGACCTTGAAGGATGACCTTGACCTTGACCCTTCACCACTCAAAATGTGCAGCTCCATGAGATAAACATGCATTTCAAATATAAAATTGCTAGCTTCAATATTGCAGAAGTGACATTACATGAGCAATTTTGACCCATATATTTGACCTTGAAGGATGACCTTGACCTTTCACCACTCAAAATGTGCAGCTCCATGAGATACACATGCATGCCAAATATCAAGTTGCTATCTTTAATATTGCAAAAGTATTCATAAAATAAGCAATTTGGGCCACATATATTTGACCTCTGACCTTGAAGAATGACCTTGACCTTTCACCACTCAAAATGTGCAGCTCCATGAGATACACATGCATGCCAAATATCAAGTTGCTATCTTCAATATTGCAAAAGTACTCATAAAATGAGCGATTTTGGCCACATATATTTGACCTCTGACCTTGAAGGATGACCTTGACCTTGCACCACTCAAAGTGTGCAGCTCCATGAGATACATATGCATGCCAAATATCAAGTTGCTATCTTGAACATTGAAATACTGCAAAAGTGTACATTAAATTAGCGATTTTGACCCATATATTTGACCTTTGACCTTGAAGGATGACCTTGACCTTGAGCTTTCACCACTCAAAATGTGCAGCTCCATGAGATACATATGCATGCCAAATATCAAGTTGCTATCTTCAATATTGCAAAAGTTATTGCAAATGTTAAAGTTGGCGCAAACAGACAGACCAACCAACCAACCAACCAACCAGACAGGGCAGAAACAATATGTCCCCCACTACTATAGTGGGGGACATAAAAATGCCCTGCCGCCTAGCGGGCATGTTTTTCAACACACCAGAACCATTCGAATTCATCCAAGATATTATAAGAATGAATGTTCTGACCAAGTTTCATGAAGATTGGACTATACATGTGACTTTTAGAGCAATTATAACAAGTTTTTACTTTAGCCATATCAGGACAAATGCCCCCCCCTCCCCCCAGGCGGCCATGTTCTTTAACCAACTAGAACCATTTTCTAACTTGTCCAAGATATCATTAGGAAAAATCTTCTGATCACATTTCATCAAGATCGGACAATAAATGTGGCCTCTAGTGTATCAGCACATTGTGCTCAGGTGAGCTAAAAATCAGCTTGACTCTGATGCCACTAAACCACTTACCAGTTTTAAAGCTGTATTTACCAAAGTCTTCAAATCATATGATTAACAAGTGACTTTTAACATATAAAGGCAGACATGTCAGAGGAATATTGTATAGCAGATAAAAATTAAACATCTTAAAAAATCAAATTAATGATAATGTAAACAGTACTTGACTCTGTGTCTACCCTTGTGTACACACACAACCGCCAGATTAAAGAGAATGATGATGTCAATTAAGTACAAATTTCAGAACAATCATTTGATTTTAAAAATGAATGATATTAAATGTGAAAATGGCTATCATAAAGATTGTCATGTACACACTTTGCAAGTAAGACAAAGTCAAGAGCCATGTAAAGAAATCCAATCCGAAACATTCCTCATATTTTTATACTGTATTTATTTAATGTCTTAAAGCATTATCAACATGAGTGCAAAGCCAATGAATCATAGTGGCTTTCATTAGAAGATTTAACTTAAATATATATATTGGCAAAAAATAAGTATCATGAAAAAATCCAGGAAAGGCCATGATCAATTGACATTCTTCAAAGTCTAAAAAAAAAACCAATTGTAAATTTTGTTATCATATACCTATAGAAACTTTCTGTTTCATTGTATTTGATTAGCGGAATGCCAAATCCACATGACTAAAATAACCTATAAGGTCAGTAAAAGACCCAGGACTACATTTCAATAAGAATCCCAATACAGGCTACACATGTTTAGATAAACAAGGAACTTCTGTACAAATTAAGTTTTAGATAAGAGCTCTAACATGCATCTTTAACTGCTTTCATTATTAGCATAGGTGCGTTTACGCACCTATGCTTATGGTATATACCACATTTCGAAAATCCACATCGGTCGGTTGCCCTTTATGAAGCCTTACCTGATCAAAAATCAGACGAAATATCTATTTTATTTAGTATATGGTCATTCTTACAATTTTTTTTTGGAAACGTTTTTCTAACGTTTTCTTCCAAGAATATTGCTGACACCGTTTTTAGTGAATTTTTCTAAGACCGTTTTATGTAAAAAAAATCTTCTTATAACCTAAAACAAATTTCGTTCGGAAAACAATTCTATCTGCACTATAAATCTCAATCTCCTACGCAGTGGCCTCCCTTATACTAGAAGTTACTGACTGGGCGAAGCAAGGGAAGTAACTGCTGTGAAGAGTTTCTATAAAAATCTGCATTCAGAAATCTGTATTCAGAACTCAATCTGTTGTGCACGTCTGCATCTAACGCTTACCACAAGTTTTACGACAAATTCTTGACGCAGACGAATAGGGTAGCGTCTATTTTCATTTGTGAAAAGAATAGTTCAATACAGATCTGTCCGTGCTTAAATTTTGAAAGGCTTGGGTAATTATTTTTCATAAGCGTTTCAAACACTGATGTAAATGGAAAGATTATCTATTTAAATAGTCGGTAATTGTTTGAAATTATTGATTTGAGAAATTCGCGGATGACGATATCGAACTACATTATACCACGTGACGCCATTCTTTCCTGTATCTTGCACCTATGCTTTTAACGCCATCGGCGCTCTCGTTCTTAATATAATTTGGACTAGATTCATACATGCCATACGTCCCAGATTGTCCGGGACAGTCCCGGAAATGAAGAACTTGTCCCGCTGTCCCGAAAATCTGTCAAATGTCCCGGAATTTACAAAATCCATATATACATGTACCTTATCTTAGGCTTAACTGCACCTCGAATCAGTGTATATCTGCAGTGTCTCCTAGACAATGCCTACCCAAATAGGCAGACTACGCTACGTGTCAAAATCGATCAATTAACAGGGGTCCTGTTAACATATCGATTGTCTCACGTTCGCGGTCAAACCGAAAAGGCGGCATTGTTTAATGTGTTTGTTAATTGACTTTAATCTACTACGTCATTATTTCGCGCTGCTTAAGGGCAAAGGATAGTTGTTCACACATCTGAAGTCCAACATCGCTGAGTAAAAAATTAAAAGCAGTTTATGTTCGCACGTTTAACCGACAAAGAAGTTGAGTAAAAAAGTAAGCATATACAAACGTCATCCTTTTTATTATATAAATTTTATAGATGAATAAAGGCGTATCAACAACTACGCGTTACACACCGGTCTTAATAACAAAAACGCAGTGACGTCACCATCTATGTTTAGAACGCTCACACTGAAAACACATGGCTAGTAATGGAAGTAGTAATGTTTAATTTGACGTTAATAGATCAAGTGTATTTTGAATCGGCTTTCAAACTTTTGTAATTAACGATGCGAAACAAAAAAAACGTACCAAAAATGCATGTCTATTAATATCGCTACATTTTATACATGTCCCGGAAAATCGGCAAAAGTCCCTGACAATTTAACTCAATGTCCCGGAATTGGTCTGAAAAATTATGGCATGTATGCTAGATTGTTCCACTATGACAATGTATACAAAGATATATACAATGAATATGCTTTGAACAGATTCAGAATACAATAGGTATTAAATTAAATTGTATGTAATGTCTTAACCCTTTCAGTGCGGGAACCGAATTTTAAAGGCCTTTGCAAACAGTTTGGATCCAGATGAGACACCACAGAACGTGGCGTCTCATCAGGATCCAAACTGTTTGCTATTCTGATACAAATGTAGTATTCTTTGAAAAAAATCGAAGAAAATGCTAATTTTAGAAATTCTGCAGACGACATTTTAGCAGACGACAAATTTCCCAGCATGCAAAGGGTTAATGTTTTAGTTATGTGTACATTTTAATAATAGAAAGTATTATTCAGTACACCAATTGGCATTGGTGAACACACCTGTTTACGTTGTTCAAATTAAAAAACAAACAAGGACATTAATTTTGCAAAATTCTATTAAAAAACATATGTATATGTGAACACATTTTCTTGATATTGCTATCCCTTTGCATGCTGGAAAAATTTGTCGTCTGCTAAAATGTCGTCTGCTGAATTTCTAAAATTAGCATTTTCTTCAATTTTTTTTCAAAGAATATTATCAGAATAGCAAACAGTTTGGATCCTGATGAGACGCCACGTTTTGTGGCGTCTCATCTGGATCCAAACTGTTTGCAAAGGCCTTCAAAATTCGGTTCCCGCACTGAAAGGGCTATACAAGAGTCTGCATAAATAGCATTTCTTTCAATGCCCTGTTTAATCCTATCATCCTTACCACTTTTAATCTATTTACTTCTCACCCTGGGGAGAAAAGTCTTGTTCGTCCACCCTTTTAATGTAAGGTCATGTTTTAATTTGTCTACATTCACTTAAATGGAATTTTATCCATGTGTGTACACATTTAAAGCGTCTTTTAATAAGCTTTAATCTGTCAATGGTTCCATAATTCACGACACATTTTCACTTGTGCCTGTTTGAATGTTAGACAGGATTAAAGGGTATCAATCAAATACACAAATGTTATCCATGCACATTAAAAGAAATATTTACTTCTCCGTTTAAAATATTATTTTACATTACCAAACGATGGCTGCTGTCTTTTGGAATTTAGATGTAGAATTATTGGAAATAAAGCTTCAAAGTAAACATTCACTTACATACATTAGACAGCATGAATACTAAGATTCGATTATTTCTACATTTCATACTTATAATACTCAAAGCAGGTACATGGCTTACACCAAAAATGGACCTTACAATTGAATTAAGTAAAAGATTTTAAAAAGATATATATTATAGGCTGAGCTATATTTGATAATGGGATAAGTAAATTATAGGTAAAATAAGACTCATATGTAACAATTCTTGTTGTTTTACTGGTTTAACCCTTATAACTATAAATGTTACTTATAAAGAGTATTAATAAGCTTTTTCTTTAATTTGACCTAGTGACCTTGTTTTTGACCCCTGACTAAGTTGAAAACTACTTCAAGATATCATCACAGGCAGCAGTATCAAAAATTTGCCCCCCCCCACAAAACTTGGCGTCTCATCAGGATCCAAACTGTTTGCTATTCTGATAGTATTCTTTGAAAGAAATTTGAAAAAAATGCTAATTTTAGAAATTCAGCAGATGACATTTTAGCAGACGACAAATTTCCCAGCATGCAAAGGGCTAGGCAAATGTGCCATAAGCCATTTATTTCAAAACTTGTGTATAACAAAATGGGGACTCCAGTAGACCCCTTTCAAATTAAACCTTTGCATGCTGGGAAATTTGTTGTCTGCTAAAATGTCGTCTGCTGAATTTCTAAAATTAGCATTTTCTTCGATTTTTTCTAAGAATACTGTCAAAATAGCAAACAGTTTGGATCCTGATGAGACGCCACATTCTGTGGCATCTCATCAGGGTCCAAACTGTTTGCAAAGGCCTTCAAAATTTGGTTCCAGCACTGAAAGAGTTAATATCAGTTTATTATGAACTAGATAAACATTCCATCTCATCTAAGCCACCTGCAATGGACTGCTTTTCAAATGTCCACCTATGTAACAACAGAGAATAAATTATGTTCACACCTCACCATACAGTTATGATCAACCCTTACACAATGGCCAGAACATTTGGAATGTACCATAATCCACATTTATTTGTTCAGTCTGTGCTTTTGTAGTCATTGAAATAAAAATCAATTGATCAAAATTCAATTATATCTGGTAGAGGGCTACTTGGGTACTCAATCCTGGATGACTGTGAGTTCACAAACATTTCAAGAGCTTGGACAAAAGCTTTCTAAGTTAACCTTACTTAAATCATACATGCCATAAATTTTCAGACCAATGCCGGGACGTTCAGCTCAATTTTCCAGGATATTTGCCGATTTTGCGGGACATGTATACATATAGTGATATAATATATAGACATATATGCATTTTTAGTAAGCATTTTTTTTTCACATCGTAAATTGAGTACATTACTAATAAATATGTTGTTAGCATCTAAAACAATTGTATGCATTGTTGATTATCACAGGCATTTCATTAATCTTTTCTAAGTGTATGATCTCCATCGTTAAATTGATCTTTATTTGCCATGTTTGCTGAGTCACAATTTATTTTCTTTAAAGTCTGCCATCTTGTTGAAATGATGTAAGCAGCAGGTGCGCATAGCAACGTTAAATCGTATAATATATATATCCGCCTAATAGGCGATTCACATTTTTATTAATTAGTATACGTTACAGTAATTGTTTCAATAATTAATTATCTTAAAGACGATAAAGATACACATTGTGTGTGTTGTTGTTTTTTTTAAATTTAATCTCGCGTAAAAATAAATGCTTTGATAAAACTGAATTATGCATGAAATGCACAATTTCCACGAGGACAACAACGATGTTTTCATCTTTCCACGAGGACAACAAGGATGTTTTCATCAGAAGTCTCCGAAGTAACTGTCATACATGCCATAATTTTTCAGACCAATTCCGGGACATTGAGTTAAATTGTCCGGGACTTTTGCCGATTTTCCGGGACATGCATAAAATGTAGCGATAATTATAGACATATGCATTTTTGGTACGTTTTTTTGTTTCGCATCATTAACTGCAAAAGTTCGAAAGTCGATCCGAAATACACTTGATCTATTAACGTCAAATTAAACATTACTACTTCCGTTACTAGCTACAAGCCACGTGTTTTCAGTGTAAGCGTTCTAAACATAGATGGTGACGTCACTGCGTTATTGTTATTAAGACCGGTGTGTAACGCGTAGTTGTTGATACGCCTTTATTCATTTATAACATTTATATAATAAAAAATACAACAATACAATACTGTTAGATCGTCAACTCAAATCAATTCACAATACATACAACCAATCACAATAACATTTTTATATGCTTACTTTTTTACTCAGCGATGTTGGACGTCAGATGTGTGAACAACTATCCTTTGCCCTTACGCAGTGGGAAATAATGACGTAGTAGATTAAAGTCAATTAACAACCACATTAAACAATGCCGCCTTTTCGGTTTGACCGCGAACGTGAGACAATCGATTTGACAACAGGACCCCTGTTAATTGATCGATTTTGACACGTAGCGTAGTCTGCCTATTCGGGTAGGCATTGTCATGGAGACGCTGCAGATATACACAGACTCGAGGTGCAGTTAAGCCTAAGATAAGGTACATGTATATATGGATTTTGTAAATTCCGGGACATTTGACAGATTTTCGGGACAGCGGGACAAGTTCTTCATTTCCGGGACTGTCCCGGACAATCCGGGACGTATGGCATGTATGTAACTGTCCATGATTTTATCGTGGAGGAGTACACAATACGGACCTATTAGTGTGCTTGGTATAACAAAGCCACTGAAACTATTGATATTGACACGGGGTTATTCACGCATGACTTATTCACAACCGCACAAATCTTCAGATGTGTAAATAACTCCTTTGCCTTTTAACACAGAGGGAAATTATAACGTAGTATATTAAAGCCAATTAACAACCACATTAAAAAATGCCGCTTTTTTGGTTTGACTGCAAACATGAGAAAATCGATATGATAACAGGACCCCTGTTAATTGAAGTATTTTGACACGCAGTGTTATGTCACCTATTTCGGTAGTCATTGTCATGGAGACGCTGCAAATTAGTTGGAACACCGATTCAAGGTGCAGTTAAGCCTAAGATAAGGTACATGAATACATGGATTTTGTAAAATCCGGGACATTTGACAGATTTCCAGGACTGCCGGACAAGTTCTTCATTTCCGGGACAATCCCAGACAATCCGGGACGTATGGCATGTATGCTTAAACAACTGTGTACTGAAGAATGTAATTGGGCGCTGGAAATGAAAATGCAATTGTTACAAAAGAGAAATTTTTACCCAGCTTACACACAATTCATTCCTTACTTAAAACAGATGGTTTTACTTTGAAGTCAATATTTAACAATCCTGCTAATTTCCCTTTCAATAATCAATAGCCCTGTTGATTTGCATGGCTGTAGAACCACCTCAAACAGCAGCATGACATCAGTATTACAAGACCACAATGAGTGGGACATTACTTACACCCACTGTTGAGTAAATAACCCATTAAATGCCAGACATCTGCATTCAAACATTTAAATGACATGCACTGCCATTGAAGATTTTACAATTCAGTTCAGAATGATTTTTAATAGGTGCTTTAATTTATGAAATAATACTATCGTATGAATTGTTGAACAATTCAGTTCACAAAGGTATCAAGTTCGTTGATTAAGCTAGTAAAATAATGATTAAAGAAATCATTTTAATGATTCAGTTTTGAGCCCTTAAATGTATTACACAGGTGCCTCGGTTGAATATTTTAATGTAAAAGTACTTACTTAACAAATGTTAAGAAACATGTATTTTTGTACTACTGTTTTGCAGATGATATATAGAAATATACAAACTCCTTAAAGAATACAGGATATATCATTCAGAAATAGCAGAACAGTGATACAACCTTTTGTTTTTTCATAAATATTGCTAAGTATTTCAGACAACTATCGCAAGTCGTTGTTGCTAAACTAATCCGAACTAAAACATGTTCCAAGTCTGAACTTCACCCAAAGTTGAAAATCAGTTAATGGTCTACTACTTTCAATTGTAATCATGCCTTCAGAAACCTTCACAAAATTTATGAGACAAAGTTACAAATTTAAGTGTTTTATCAGTGATTTCAAGACAGTCTTTTACACAACTGGGGTCAATGTACCCATGATTAATTTGCAATCAATATTTAAACAGACAGGTAATATAGCTTATTTTTGTTTACAATTTATAAATCACATTGTACTAAGCCCTAGCTGTCTTTATGTGGGTACGTCTAGTGTTACGAACATCACAACATGCCTCGATTTAATGATCTGATTTTTGGAAACAATTCAGTAAATGCAATTTATTATGGCGTGCTATGAATTCGTAAATGCTGCTGGGCATGATAAGAAAATCGGACGAGAATTATATATTGCTATATAAGATTTTGCTCAAACATTTGAATTAAAGGTATGACACTGACCATTATGGTACTGTTCTGGCTGGGAATATACCCGATTTTCCCTTGTATAGCGCGCAGTTTTTTACCTCCAAATTTCAAATAAAAAAGTTTGTGCGCGTTATACATTGATACAACGCTATCCTGGTTGCTAAATTGCACAAAATTCATATCGTAATTGTAAATATGCATAATAGCCGCCATTTTTTTTATTCCAGAAAACTACACCCTATAATCTTACAGACTGAAGGGGCCGTTGTCGAAACAACAAAAAGTCAGTAACGGCAGATATGAACGGGGTAGCATTAGTTATTTACAAAAAATAAAATGTTTGAATAAAGTATGCGAACATTTATTTGTCTGTGTTTGTGCACTTCTACGGCCATTTTCGGTCCGATTAGGCAGCTTACGTTGGACTGGTAAAGGTATTTGGTCTTTTTTGCAGGTGTGAACAGGGACTTCTTAAGTGTTTTCCAGTTTGGTCCAGGTTTTTGGTGCCTTCATTGTTCATCACATTCAAGCCTGTGTAGTGCGACAAACAATAACCCAACTTGTACAACATAATAGATTAACAGTTTTACGTCAATACTGACATATCTCAACAACTGTAGCCCAGTCTCCCATGCAACACGAAGTTTTTATTCAGCATTCAAATTTAAAGCCCATGCTTTCCCTGAGGAAAAATGACAAGATGTACATGAATTCTTATTTTCTCAAGATTTACATGAAATGCACGTGGACTGTTAATCTGTTGCTAGAAAATTACAAAATTGTCAGAAAAGTATAGTGCTATGCAACCCATGCTCCTAACCATAATGACGCTTCCTATTTTTGAATGCTTAATTAAGCTTTCCAATGCCCCAGATTATTGGATAACGCAATAGTAAAATGGTGTCCATTTTCTGTCCGATTGGGTGGTTTTAATTTCTCTATTTTTGCATTAATAAAACAGCCTGCGCGCTATACATGGGGGCGCACTATACAAGGGGAAATACGGAACACTGTCACTCAGCATTCGTGACAAGTTATGACAATCCAGCAATAAATGAACAATTTAAAGCCTGTACAAGCAGCAGTTTATTTTGATCTTAGACCTCAAAAGTGACCTTTACCTTTAAGGTTGCCATGCATTTCATGTGAGTGACACACTGAATCATATTCGTTTCCATGTTTGCGAAGTTCTTTTGAAATCCTCCAATTCATGCGGCAGTGAGGACTCCAAGCAATACAGACATACAGAACAAAAAACAGGCCGTTAATTGGACAAACTGATTCAAACAGGTATTGGGAATATATTGAAAGCCTTGCTCTAGGAAGAAAGGGCATAATTCATGTGCATTAAGTGTTGTCCCAGAGTAGGCTGTGCAGTTTGCGCAGGCTTATCAGCAGGTTTTTTTTTGGCCCGATTTTATAGCCGAAAGTATACTTTTTTCCCAAAATGTGGCAAAAAATTCCCAATTTAAAAAAAAAAATAAAAAAAAAAAATATATATATTTTTTTTTTAGAAAGAAGCGTCTAATGCGTATTTTAGCTCAATTTTAATTCAATTAAATCCAACAAAGTATTATATGATTTTGTTCTTTTAATTTGAATGATTATAAAGAGTTATGTAAAATTTAGTATTTCCCTAATCAGTGGACTTTTCGTGTGGAAAAAAAAAGGCTAATGAATTTATTTTCCCAATTTCATGAAAATGCCGATAAAATTCCCAATTCCAAAGCCATGGGCTATCTTCCCAAAAAGTGGAAAAAAAAACCTGATCAGGGATTACACTTTCCTGTCATATGGAATATTTTGTTTTATAGAAAGTCTCTAATTAATGAATATCAAATAAAAGCAGAAAGTCTCGTCCCTGATTAGCCTGTGCAGACTTCACAGGCTAATTAGATACACCCTGGCAGCAACTGCATAAAGCCCTGTTTTCCCACAGAAAAGCTCATTGATACATTATAATTAACAGAAAAAACAACATTATTTTCTGACATAAGTCAAATGTACACATCTAAAAGTTTATATTGGAAACCACTAATTTGCTTTATTGGAGCTATTTACGATTGTCTTGCCATACAAAGATGTAATCTTCAACAAGACTTGACAGAAAATGCATTGTCATAATATTCACCCGATATCAGGTATTTAACTTTCTAAATGCACAAAAAATGTCTCCCAGTACTAAGATTACTCCATTAATTACAATGTTGCATATCAAATAACAATTATTTGAACACCAATACAAAACACATTCAGTAATATACTTTCAACTAGCTAGCACATACAAATTCCTTTATTTGCCCACTTCTTAAAATCAAATTTCCACAGAAATAATTAAAGGCCAGGGTAAACACTGTTAAAATAAACAGTGGGGCCGGGCAAACAGGTTAAAATGAACAAAGTGGCCAGGCAAACAGGTTAAAATGAACTGAGTCAAATAATTATAACAATAGTTATGCAGTGAAAAAAGAAACTGATTTAACCCGTGCATGAAGTATTGTGGATTCCTGCAATTTTAAAGAGATAAATATTGGTAGTAACACAGCCATAAGTTACTGCCAATCCTTACATTTTTTATTTTTGAAATTGTGCTTGAAAATATTTCAATTGAATCAATCAGTATATTATACAGTTAAAGACATGTTCTAAGATAGTTTATGAGAGTCTATGCTTGCTTTATTTTTGAAATTTGATTACATTTTCCAGGATATAATTTAAAGGATAAAAGATTCCATGATTTTTCATGTAAAATCCCATTTTGTAGCAGTGCTCATATTGAACTGGTTTTATTTGCTGAAGTTCAATGTCCTATTTACTGAATCAGAAAGTAAAAATCACAATTCTAATAGGTCAGGTGAAAGATCGATTTTCATGTAACAGCTTTTATCTTGATAATAATGGAACTTCAATCGAAACAAATAGATTGCCACACAAACCTAGGTGTCCCGGTGAATTTTCAATGAGCAACACTTCATTATGCTAATTAATACAAAAATGAGGGTCTCAAGAGTCCAGGACGGTAAAGCAATGAATACTGATGATGGTTATCGCCATCAACATAACTAACGGCTATCTTTACCCATTTATGCCTAGTGGACTCTCCAATTATTCTAAATTGGATCAATTTATTTCCAAACTTAGAGATGTCTGGTATATTTATTTCTATTTTAAGAATATTTCTTACAGAAATTCCTTTAAGCCAACAGTCCAGACCCAGATGAGACACCGCATCATGCGGAAATACAGAACTCATAGAATATAAGAACTTCAAAGGAAACAGCGCATTAAGTCACTTACAATTGTACATTATAATCTGGCAATTTTTCACAAAAGAGGTAATGCTGTACCTTCTCTAGCTTTCTAAGCGTTTTCAGGCCCCTGCCTTTTTTTGCCAGGCTAAATTCTTACTAGAATATGTCACAGAAATATGACACTTTCATTTATGACAATTGTGTTTTCCTGGTAAATTTATCTTGTTTTGTGGACACACTCTGCTAATGACCAACAAACATTGATCAAGTAAATGTATATAAACATATGTTTAAACCTCAATGTTTACATTTACAACTTTTAAACAATTCAACACTTTGTTTAAAGCCAGTAGAATTTAATGATACTTTTAACTAGTATCAAATATAACAATGCAAACAAAAAGGCACAAATGGCTCTTTGAAGAAGGACAAACACCAAATGTTTAACAGTCCGTTTAAAGTATTGGCTCTTTGAAGAAGGACAAACATCAAATGTTTAACAGTTTGTTTAAAGTATTGGCACTTTGAAGGACAAACACCAAATGTTTAACAGTCTGTTTAAAGTATTGGCTCTTTGAAGAAGGACAAACACCAAATGTTTAACAGTTTGTTTAAAGTATTGGCTCTTTGAAGAAGGACAAACACCAAATGTTTAACAGTTTGTTTAAAGTATTGGCTCTTTGAAGAAGGACAAACACCAAATGTTTAACAGTTTGTTTAAAGTATTGGCTCTTTGAAGAAGGACAAACACCAAATGTTTAACAGTTTGTTTAAAGTATTGGCTCTTTGAAGAAGGACAAACACCAAATGTTTAACAGTTTGTTTAAAGTATTGGCTCTTTGAAGAAGGACAAACACCAAATGTTTAACAGTTTGTTTAAAGTATTGGCTCTTTGAAGAAGGACAAACACCAAATGTTTAACAGTTTGTTTAAAGTATTGGCTCTTTGAAGAAGGGCAAACAGCAAATGTTTTTTTGTTTAAAGTATGTCTTTACCTTCTGTCTGCTGACCTATTACATATGGATGTTGGACATGCGTACATGGAAGAGTAAAAGCAGTAAATTACAATAATCAAGTCTTTCTTAAGATATAACTGACTTGAGCTCTGAGGAAACGGCTTAATGCATGATATCCCAGATTAGCCTGTGCAGTCACTTTCCCAGATTAGCCTGTGCAGTCACTTTCCCAGATAAGCCTGTGAAGTCACTTTCCCAGATTAGCCTGTGCAGTTACTTTCCCAGATTAGTCTTTGCAGTCACTTTCCGCCTCAACTTGACTTTTGTTTATAAGAGACTTCCTTTTAAAGAAAAAACATAAAAGAGGACAGTGTTGTCCTGGATTAGCTAGTGCAGACTGCACAGGCTAATCTGGAAACACACTGTACGCACATGCATTAAGCCCCATTTTCCCTGAGCTTGGCTCAATGGGATTAGAAGCTAACAGACATATTTAGGGAGGAAGGGTCTCAGCTTTCCACAGCTGAAATTTTTTCAAACAGATGTTTAACCTCACAATATTTCATCATGTGCTTTTATTTGCCATTAATATGCTCTTAAAACAATTTACGGTATTACATCAGCAAAATCATTTCCAAAAGTATGGTGGTTTTTATCCTATGTTTAACTACAAGAGCCATCTGGAATTTGAGCCAACCAATTTACTATATACTTTTGTTTACGAACAAGAATCTGCACCTCTAATTGAAGAGTATTCATATTGCCTTAACTCCGTACTACTTTCTTCTTTTGAATTAATAAGAGCAAAATATATACATTTATTAAAAAATATTTTTAAACAGTTACACATACAATAAAAACAAATAACGTATTAACGAGCACATTTACGAGTTCATGTAAAACAAATATGTAAAAGAAATATATACTCATCGCTTATGTATTAAACACTACATGTATTTATTTATACTTTTTTTAAGAATAATATTATGTCAGTTGGCATTGTGTTGATGAGTTGTCATCGAGATAACAAGTTTTTTATTCCATCAAGTTGACGCTGTACATGTCCTGGCACTCCTCAAGATATCTCCAGATTATATTTATTGTTTCATGGTGGCTGACTTCGCGGTGTTTTCGGTTTTTGAATTTAGTGCAGTGTCTTCAAAATTTTACTCAAATCAATTAACAGTTGAGTCGATGACTTGTTTGCAATCAATATGACATTAATTATGGCGCTCCTAATTCATTAACAGCTTTATGTGACCTAAAGTGAGTTCATGCAATACGAACAAAAGAACGTGTGAAAATTGTGACCGAAACTGTGAAAACAGTTTGAGCCATCTGATAATTCTACCCTAGCGAATTCCAGCCATCCGACAGAAATTAATATGAATATATAGCAATAAAAAAATTGGTGCTTCAAGGATAGTACGTGCCAATCGAAAATTCGAGCCAAGCGAGTTCGAGCCATCAGGTTTCAACTGTATGTGGAAACATTACGGTCAAAACAGGAAAAAACTTTCAAGTCAGATCCATCAAGTAGAAGCCAGAATGTAACTTCTGTTTGAGGATTATTGCGCCAAATGGGACACATAGAAACAATGATAAAAAATAGACTTGAGAACTGCAGTTCAAACAGTTCTAAATAGGCTTTTCATGGTGCAATCAGCATTTAAATCAACTGTTAGAGAGCAATCAGCATTTAAATCAACTGTTAGAGAGCAATCAGCATTTAAATCAACTGTCAGAGAGCAATCAGCATTTAAATCAACTGTTAGAGAGCAATCAGCATTTAAATCAACTGTTAGAGAGCAATCAGCATTTAAATTAACTGTTAGAGAGCAATCAGCATTTAAATCAACTGTTAGAGAGCAATCAGCATTTAAATCAACTGTTAGAGAGCAATCAGCATTTAAATCAACTGTTAGAGACATCACTTTAGTGAACTCTGGGTTTGAAAAGAAACATAGACACATGTCTGCCTAAGTAATAAATATTTCAAAGAATATGGGTGGGTAAAACAAACACTGAAAAATAAGCAAACTGATCGATGCACTCAAGCGTGTTCTCAACAGTGATATCATATTTCTATTAAAAATTCATGGATAGACACATAAAATCAGCACTAAAGTAATCGAAAACAGCGGTATATGTTTGAATTTTTTTATGCATCAACATACATATTAAATATTGACAGACATGTTGTGATGACAGATAAAAAATTCCAAGATCTTAACCCTGGCTGTATAAAGCTCAATAAATCAAACGGTACCATTATTGCCTTCCAGCAAAGTATAGCATAAAGTCAAGTAATCAGAAGTAATGGAATCTGATCAGTCCCAACTGGCTTGCCAGAAATCATGAAAGGTGCTAATATAAACAACAAATATTTTTAAAGATATTTGGCATATATTGTGACTTTGAAAGAAAGGCAGACAATTTACGAAAATACTTTGACCCTTTCCCACTTAGAAGCAAAGTGAACTTAAAAGCAAAGTGAAAATAGCTATGTGCAAACAGCATAAAACCAGAACAGCCTGCAAGTTACTCATAGCTTGTTCAGGTTTTATGCTGTTTGCTGCTCATCAGTATGTAAGGTTTTGAAATGACGCCTTAAAAACCTGAATCTAGTAAGAAAGGTCTTAACCCTATACCACTCAGATATGTATTTTTTACACATTTGTAGTCCATTAGAAAGTTATATTTAATCAAATACCTTTCTTACTAGATTCAAGTTTTTGAGACTTCATTTTCAACCCTTAGATACTGATATGCAGCAAACAGCATAAATCCTAAAGAGACTGCGAGTTACTCGCAGGCTGTTCTGGTTTTATGCTGTTTGCACATAGCCATTGTCACTTTGCTTCTAAGTGGGAAAGGATTTAACTTAACTTTCTAAGGGACTACAAATTCCTCAAAGGGTTAAAACATCATTTGTGTCTTTGATGGTTCCTAAATGTGTAATTCTTACCTGCCACACACAAGAGCAGATCCCATCTGTGTAAGCTCTCCTAACCATACAGGTCTTGTTGTTGCATAATACAACGCATGAAATTCATGTCTGATGGTCCAGTAGAAAACAATTTGTAAAAACTAAATTAAATTCCAGTAATTTTTCAAGAACTCATTAAATTCTGGTACTGTCAACCACTCAATGAATTCCAGTACTTTGTCAACACCACAATAAATTCCTGTTATTTGTCACAAACTCATAAAAATTCCAAATTTGTCTTCGATCTAATAGTTCATTTGTAATCCATGAAATTGTATCCGTTTTTTGGTAAACAAATGTTATCAATTGATGAAATTCAAGTATGTCTATATGATGATATTTCAATTAGTTAATATTGCCAAGTCTTTCGGTAAACAATATCCTCAAAGCCACAAGAAAAATTCTGTTGTCTTTAAGAAAATTCTGTTCCCATCTATAAATGAACTGCACTTTTAAAAATTTGCCGTCCAGGTTTTTTATTGTTTGGTGTATCATATTAGTATTTTTTAATCACTCTTAGGAAACTGTTATTTTGATGATTCACTTTTTGTTGATTCTTAATTTGGCTTAACCATAATGTTTAGTGTATTAGTAAAAGGAATTTCACACTTATAAAATACTGACGATATTGTGTTTGAGTTATCCATTCAACACATTTTTTTTTTAAATTAATTGTTTTATTATGATCCTTGTATAACACTGTTTTCACTTGTATTAAGGAAACATATGCAAATGCTTAAAATGACAATTAAATTGGCTTTTCAATTATATTTACAAGTAAAAATGTTTACCTCGACAAATGTGACCATTTTGTTTCAAGTAAATTCCATTCAACAGAAATTAAGGTAAAAGTTGTAATCTATTGTCCAACTAAACAAAAGAAGCATACAGGGGATTGCACTTCAAATGAACACAAAACTTTCCCTGTATGACTTAACACAAACACCACAGTTATAAACCATTTACCAAAACAACCTTTTAATCACACAATTTTAAATCATCCATTAAACCTGGGTATTGTTTTCCCATGGTTTAGCATACAGTCCACTTCCGACTGTATATTTTAATATCTCAAGATTAAATATTGATCAAGACTGACAGATTAAATCACTTTACTTCATCTATATATCAGATTAAAAATCCAGAGTACTCAATCTAACCTCTATTCTGTATTTATTTACATGCAACGTCATGGTTTTCAAATCCTTCTAAAATCGAACCATTGTCAACTCCGTAACAATCGTAACGTTAACAAGTTTGCCTATTGTTTACTTCACCTATAACCATAATGTGACAATATCTAAGTGAGAGTCATTGAAATTCATAGACGAAATAATGACTAGAGATATGACAGACACGGAAAGGAAACCAATATTTTCAATACATTTTTAAATCCCCAATAAAATAAACTGACAAATATGGCCTATACAATCAAAGGAATATTTACTGAGTGAAATAAATTATTACATGTCTATACAATGGGTTTACACCTTTTTCATTTCTTGATTTTATTTCTAATCTGATTTTTGAAAGGTGCTTTTCTTTCAATAAAAGTTGAAATAAAAGTTTGAAATAATTTTTTAAAATTTAACTTGAAATAAATTTGTAACACTGAATAGTCAAAGTTTAGGGTAATGTGATTGCGAAACTTTTAAAATATGTTTTTTTAGTTTCAAGCAGTTAAATCAATCATATTCACTAATATAAATTAACAAAGAATTATATTGGTAATCATTCAATAGCATTCAACCCTATACAATGAAAAATACATCATTTCAATGTTATTATCCAAGTACTAATGTGGAATCGTTAAGCACTGCAAATCACATTAAAAGTTCCATTCATAAGGGTTTCATCATTTTTTCTAACAATTGAACAATTTAAAAAGATTTTAGTATTAAACACAATTTCACATTTGTAAATCATTCAAGGGGCATTACAGGAAACTGAATGGCCATACTTTTAATAGTATCTAGAAGTATCTAAACCCTTTCCCACTCAGAAGCAAAGTTGAAATGGCTATGTGCAAACAGCATAAAACCAGAACAGCCTGCGAGTAACTCACAATCTGTTCAGGTTCTATGCTGTTTGCCGCTCATCAGGATCTAAAGGGTGGAAATGAAGCCTTTAAACTTGAATTTAGTAAGAAACGTGTTTCATTAAATTTAAATTTCTAAGGGACAACAAAGTGTTTTTAAGTGGTAAAAGGTTAAACATTCCAGTAGTCAAACATTACAGTGAGTTTCCATTTCATACTTTCCCACTTAGATATGTATTTTCACGCATTTGTAGTCCCTAAGAAAGTAATATTAAGTTAGACCTTTCTTAATAGATTCAAATGTTTCAGGCTTCTTTTCCAAACCTTTGATACTAATGAGCAGCAAACAGCATAAAACCTCAGAAACTGAAAGTTACTCGCAGGCTGTTCTGTTTTAAAGCTGTTTGCACGAAACCATTTTCACTTTGCCTCTGAGTGGGAAAAAGTTGAGGTCAGCTATTTGCGAATATTTATCTAAGACAGTTGGAAAGAATCATCTGCATAATACCTTGTAATTCCTGACCAGTATATTATCGACATGTAGATAAAGACTGCTAAATATTGACCTAAAACTTAAACACATGACAAAAACAGTGCCTAAACGGACCCTATGAAGATATGGGTGAAGAGACTTGTATATAAAACGCTGATGGATTGGAATTATTATCAAACCTGATGGCAAATAGAGAGACCAGTTGTTGTAACTTCAACAACATATTGTGATGTTAAATTGATAACTAAGTGCCGTTTATTTCCAATACATAAATATCTTAATTAAACTCTATTTATATGCATTAAAAGTAAATTCAGTTGTAAACAGTAAAATGAAAGAAGAAAATAACAAGAAACCGTCGGAGACGGGTGATGATCCTTAAAGATTTTTTTTGTCACAATTTTGCACTATATATTCAGATAAAAGGAAACGTCTTCAGGGCACAGTAGTAGGAAGGGGGGACAACATTTTTTTATAGAAAATTTAAAAGGGCCATAACTCTGTTTAAAATCATCCGACCAGAACCCGTGGATAATAATTTATGCACATCTCCTCTTGGTAGTGAAGCTTCCCATAAAGTTTCATTGAATTCCGGTCATTAGTAGGTGAGAAATAGCCCGGACAAGAATTGCACTATATGTACAGTTAATGGAAAATTTCAAAGGGCCATAACTCTGTGAAAAATCATCCGACCAGAACGGCCGCTGATAATATGCACATCTCCTCTTGGTAGTGAAGCTTCCCATAAAGTTTCATTGAATTCCGGTAATTATTTGCTGAGAAATAGCACAGACAAAAATTGTGCAAGGACGGACACAGGGACAGACGAAGCGGGGACTATATGCTCCCCCCAAAATAAATTTTGGAGGAGCATAAAAACACTAATGTTGTGGTGCTTAAATATTAAATGAAGGAAATGCTTTTTTTTGTATATTGTTTTGTTTTAATTTACTGGTTTCAAACTTAATTTAATCCAGTTATCCAATTTAAATTTATAACCTACAATCAGTGGGGAATACTTTAGAAATTATGTAAAAGCTGCCCATTATACTGAAAATATAGAATTACAATTAAGATAGAAATGAAATTAATTTGACTTAATTGAATAATGTCGTGACCGTAAAGTGTTTCCATTTAAGGCATTAAAAACTAGTTAATATTGCATGACAAAGATATCTTGTATACAGCACCAATGGTTCACAAAGTTTTAATTCCCAGTTTATATTATGGTCTTTATTGGGCTGGCAATATTATTTTCTCTTGTACGAGTCCATTATGCCTCTTACGTCCAACAGTGTGCAAATGGTTTTCCAAATTTGTGAAACACAATAGGTAGTCAAACACTATAAAAATATTGAAATAAGAAATTGTAAATTGTACAAACACTTTCATGATATTTGAGTATTAAAAGTTTCTTCAAATTTAATTGACACAGTTGGCATAGTATTTAAAGGACTGAAAATGCAACTTCAAGTAAAGCAAAAGTGCTTAGCTTTGTTCATTTCATGGAGATATGAAAAGCCAGTCTAGTTATATAAGGTTCTTAAGATTAAACCTATTTGATTTCATATTAAAAGCATTTCAAAGCCTTGAGTTAATAGAGAAAATTTTAAGTATAAATTGACGAACTAACAAGAATCAATTAAGTGGCAAATAACTTGTCATTACTCTTCTGTTCCAAACACTTATTCATTTTTATACTTTTAACAAGAGCTGTCTCCATTGGAAGACATATGCCCCCAAAAAAACACTTTTCGAAACCTCAACGCACATTTCGAAACCTAAACACGAACCCTAAGATCAAGGTCAAGGGGGGCAAAATTTGTGTGCGTATGGAGAGGCCTTGTCCATATTACACATGCATACCAAATATGAAGGTTAAATCTGAAGCGACATAGAAGTTTTGAGCATTTTTTGAAACCTAATCGCAAAAGTGTGACGGACAGTTGGACAGACAGACAGACAGACAGACACACGGACAGTGCAATCGCTATATGCCCACCTTCGTCGGCATAAAAAGTTGACATGTAAAACCTTTTTGGAAAAGGCATTATTTTAAGTTCCAGATTATTTCCCATTTTGATTGATTTTGATAGGTTAATTAGTCATTAATATGATTTTAAATACGCTGTGTTTTAACAATATTTATGTATGCATGTTTACAACAAGCATTTGTATTCAATTATGTATATGGAAGCCACTTTACAAAAGATTACTAGAAGTAACAGTCAAGTTATAATTAAGCTTTATATTTCTTATCAAAACATTTATACTTAAAATGTGAATAATAAGAGACAACGGAATGTTTGCACAAGGTTTTTCAATTCAAACACAACAAAACGTAACAAAATATGCCAACATTGTAAGGCCATTGTTGTAAATGAGTGAAATGGATATACAAGTAAATAATGATTACGCTCTAATTATAATGTTTAATTGATTGATTAATCAAGCATAACCTAATATTTTACGTTTTTTTGCCCCATATCATATTGTTAATCTGGTACTGATTAATGTAATCAGACTCGATGTATCAGAGACCATGCCTAAACATGGAACAGTCGGAGCATGAATTATCTAGCATACATGATTTTATTGCTTAACCCTTAACCACTTAAGGGGGTTAAATGCAGGTGCGTAAAGAGTAGTCCCAGATTAGCATGTGAAGGCTAATCAGGGACAACACTTTCAGCCTAATTTTGATTTTTGCTATTAAGAGACTTTCTTCAAACAAAAAACATTACAAAAGTGTCGTCCCTGATTAACCTCTGCAGACTGCACAGGTTAATGTGGGACGACACTTTATGCACATGCATTAAACCACTTTTTCACAAAGCACGGCCCATATGTATTTTGACGCAATTGTAGTCCCCAAGAAAGTTAAATTAAATTAAAGACCTTTCTTACTGGATTCAAGTTTTAAAGGCTTCATTTCCAACCCTTAGATACTGATAGTCAGCAAACAGAATAAAACCTTAAACAGACTGCCAGTTACTTGCAGGCTGTTCTGGTTTTATGCTGTTTGCATGTAACCATGTTCACTTTCCTTCTGAGAGGGAAAGGGTTAATGTTGAGACTGACAGCTAGAGATTTATGTTGCATTTATTATGTGATATTTCCTACGCACAGAAAATCATAATAATTTATTATGCATACAAAATATATTTGGCTGGTTGGAATGCATATGAGCATGTCTCTACAAAAGCCTGTCTTAAAGCATGTGCTCAAAGAGGCCCCAGATTAGCCTGTGAAGTCCTGGAATTGTTTCCAGCCATAAGATCTTGTATTGTTTGTACACAGGGAGTATGGTTTTGTTTCTCCCATTTATAAGGAACTGCATTGTTTGTACACAGGGAGTATGATTTTGTTTCTCCCATTTATAAGGAACTGTATTGTTTGTACACAGGGAGTATGGTTTTGTTTCTCCCATTTATAAGGAACTGCATTGTTTGTACACAGGGAGTATGATTTTGTTTCTCCCATTTATAAGGAACTGTATTGTTTGTACACAGGGAGTATGGTTTTGTTTCTCCCATTTATAAGGAACTGTATTGTTTGTACACAGGGAGTATGGTTTTGTTTCTCCCATTTATAAGGAACTGTATTGTTTGTACACAGGGAGTATGGTTTTGTTTCTCCCATTTATAAGGAACTGTATTGTTTGTACACAGGGAGTATGTTTTTGTTCTCCCATTTATAAGGAACTGTATTGTTTGTACTCAGGGATAATAGTTTTGTTTCTCCCAATAAGGAACTGTATTGTTTGAACACAGGGAGTATGGTTTTGTTTCTCCCAATAAGGTACTGCAGTTTATACACACGGAGTCTAGAATTGTTTCTCCCAATAAGGAACGGTATTGTTTGAATACAGGGAGTATGGTTTTGTTTCTCCCAATAAGGTACTGCAGTTTATACACAGGGAGTCTAGAATTGTTTCTCCCAATAAGGAACGGTATTGTTTGAACACAGGGAGTATGGTTTTGTTTCTCCCAATAAGGTACTGCAGTTTATACACAGGGAGTCTAGAATTGTTTCTTACAATAAGGTACTGTATTGTTTGTACACTGGGAGTATGGTTTTGTTTCTCCCAAAAAGGAACTGTATTGTTTGAATACAGGGATTATGGTTTTGTTTCTCCCTATAAGGTACTGTTGTTTTTTTATACACAGGGAGTATGGTTTTATTTCTACCAATAAGGTATTACATTGTTTGTACACAAGAAGTCAGGTATTTTTTCTACCTAATAGATCTTGTATTGTTTGTACACAGGGAGTTCAATATTGTTTCTATAAAGAAGGTCTCTCACAGTCTGGTATTGTTTCTATCAAGAAAATCCCGCATCGATTCTACTCTGAAAACTATGTTCCGGTTCTATCAAGGTCAGGACTATTCATACAACGTATGACAATACACCATTTTGAATACAGATTCTTTTCAATATAAAGGTTCAATATGATAGCATGAACATTTAAAAGTTTTCATGAGATTTTATGGCTTTTTAAAACCTGAAAAAGGTTTGATTATTGATGTCAATAAAAACACAGGTATATGAATATCAGAATGGATTCAAAAGCAAGTCAGTGATTAATGTTTCAACATTATTACTCCATTAATCAAATCAGCATTTATACCATTAATCCACTATTTCAACTAAATTCATTGTGGGTCTAAAAACATATTAAAAATTTAAATACAAAACTGACAGTGATTAAATAGACGAATTTCCATCCTTTTGTACAAACATAAACTCTAGTCAATATAACAGATATAACCATATAAATGGATCTATTTATCTTCTTACAAAATAATGACTCAATCGAAAATTCCTGACTTGTACACAAAAAGTGGTCAATAAATACTGAACAATAGACATCTTCCTATGACATTAGCTTCAGTTTATTAACAAGAGGGCCATGATGGCCCTGAATCACTCACCTGACTAACCAAATACAATCCCAACCCAGATTTCATCAAGATAAACATTCTGACCAAATTTCATAAAGATTAGATGAAAACTGTGACCTCTATCGTCTACACAAGGTTTTTCTATAATTTTACCTAGCGACCTAGTTTTTGACCCCAGGTGACCCAAATACAATCCCAACCCGGATTTCATCAAGATAAACATTCTGATCAAATTTTACAAAGATTGGATGAAAACTGTGACCTCCATTGTCTACACAAACAAATTGTTGACGTTTTTTCTATTATTTGACCTAGTGACCTAGTTTTGACTTCAGATGACCCATATACAATCCCAACCCAGATTTCATCAAGATAAACATTCTGACCAAATTTTATAAAGATTGGATGAAAACTGCGACCTCTTTTGTCTGCACAAGGTTTTTCTATTATTTGACCTAGTTTTTGACCTAGTGACCTAGTTTTTGACCCCAGATGACCCAAATACAATCCCAACCCAAATTTTATGAAGATAAACATTCTGACCATAGTTCATAAAGATTGGACGAAAACTGTGACCTTTACTGTCTACACACAGTTTTTCTATTATTTGACCTAGTATTTTACCTAGTGACCTAGTTTTTGAACCCAGATGACCCAAATACAATCCCAACCCAGATTTCATCAAGATAAACATGCTGTCGAAATTTCATAAAGATTGGATAAAAACTGTGACCTCTACTGTCTACACAAGGCTTTTTCTATTATTTGACCTTGTTTTTGACCTAGTGACCTAGTTTTTGACCCCAGATGACCCAAATACAATCCCAACCCAGATTTCATCAAGATAAACATTCTGACCAAATTTCATAAAGATTGAATGAAACCCTCGACCTCTATTGTCTACACAAGGTTTTTCTATTATTTGACCTATTATGTGACCTAGTTTTTGACCCCAGATGACCCAAATACAATCCCAACCCAGATTTCATCAAGATGAACATTCTGACCAAATTAAATAAAGATTGGATGAAAACTGTGACCTCTACTGTCTACACAAACAAATTGTTGACGGACGCTCGCACACACGCACGCACACACGCCGGACATCACACGGTCACATAAGCTCACTATGTCACTTTGTGACAGGTGAGCTAAAAATAGTGAAAAAATTATCATAAACATTTCAAAATACCAAGTCCAAATGAATAAATACATGTTCTTCAGCTTAAACTAAGACAGCAAACCATACAGCCAGGCATTTGGTTACTGACTACCTGCACTGGTGTCTTAATGGAAATAACACAACATGTATGTCTCAGTACCATTTGGATTTATAATGATCGTTATGGAATACTTCAGTCTTTATAAATTTTCTTAAAAATATACAAGTCATTAGTAACATATTATAATGTTTTCCAATGTAAGATCAGGGGTGTGATTGAGGTGAAGTCCGAGGGGAGGAAAATTCTGTAGACTGATTTTGACTACCCGAATCGCGTGCATAACACAATGACAAACCTTAAAACAGACATTTAAATAAACACCATCTTTAACTTATCAACAAGATTTTTTATGAAAATATTTTTAAAATTACGTTATGCAAAGTTACCAGTATTATTTGTGATCAAAATCAATGAGTGTTCCGATACCTGTGAACGATGACAGCAATCTTTCGTTTGAGCTCAATGCCTTTCAAATTCTACAACTTTACATTGTCCAACTAACGACAATTTATCACATTTTACGTAGTTCAAGATTTTTTCACAATAGAATATGACTTCAGCCTTACCAAGACAGATGATCTTCCATCCCATTCAGAAAGTGGTATCGCTTTTTGATTTATATCCACTGTTGTTTCTTCCCTTTTCCATTTAAATTTGTTTTTCAATTATTGTTAAATCTCCGAGATTTTGTGAGATTCGTTCGTTCGTCAGCATTAACGCTTCACATAGGCGCCATTTGCAATCGAGTCAGCAAAGAAATATGAAACACATTTTAAAAGACCGATTTAAATTGGAAGATTGATAAAATATAGCCAATGACATCGCTCGTTTCAAAAAATGCTAAGACAGAATACAAGTGTAATATGCGGAGAGGTTTCGCAGGCCGCAGATTTTTCGGCCGCTTATGAAATACATTTGCGGATTCGGTAGTACTTTCACCCATTTTTTTTAATTAACGCGAATCGCAGAAATGACCCCGGACAACTCGATTCGCGGAAATCCGCGGATCCGCGGAAAAATCACACCCCTGAAGATGCTTAGTAATTTGCATACAGAAATTATTTGATTTACATAACTTGACAATCAATTGATCTATAAAATTTCTTTAAAGTATGCTCACAATGCAGTGGATTTTCTAGCCATTTTAGGAAAAGAAGTCTGGTCAAAGTGGGAATTTTTTTCCATTAAATGGCAAATTTGGGAAATTTTTATTGACAAAATGGACTGAATTGGCTTTTTGTATCAACAAATATTGACAGGCCTATAATTCATATTGGGAGAACAAAATCATATACATTATAGTTATATACTTTGTTAAATGTTCATGCAATACAATTGAGATATAATAATAATTAGACACTTATTTCTTAATTAAAAAGATATAATAATTGAAATCAGGAAATATATAATCAGTTTTTCATTTATCAATAAACCCTTCTATATGCCAGAAACACAGAAAGCCATGCATGCTTATAACCAAAAGCAAAAAGAAGTTGTATAAGTCTCTATGCCTTCAATCAACAAATAACATACCATCTGCCTTATATATTAGAGACATAAATAGCATACTTTCATTATTTTTGTTCAATAATTCATTGGAGGCATTTCAACAATTTCATTGTATTTGATTTTTTTCCAATAACCAATAATTCTACAAACAAACAAAACTAAAACCTGCTAAGAAAAGGCCTGTTAAACTCACTTTCAATCCTTTCATAGTGGGAATCAATAGCATACATGTAAAAAAACAACAGAACAATTGCTTGTAAATATGGATCAATATCTCTAACTGAACAAATTGTAAAGGCAATTTTTTCCAGTTTTAAATGCCTCTTCATAGTAATTATTGTTCATACTCTGCCATAATCTATACATTGGCGCTCCAATTTCATTCCTAGCAGCATTGTTCAGTTGCCAGCATTCGTCCCTATATAATTGCACTAATCAACATAATTGGATGATTTTGAGACTACAGCTTTTAACTATTAAGACTTTTCTGTAATGCAAATAATTAAGGATTGAACAATGTTCATTAATGATAATATTTATCAATGAGAGGGCATTGATGGCTTGCCCTTAATGGTTCATGGACAGCAATTGTTAAAGAATTGATATGATTTTCTAGTTTTTGACCAAGATTCATACATGGCCATTATATTGTCAAGAGAAACATTCTGACCAAGTTTTATCAAGATTGAGTCATAAATGAGGCCTCTAGAGTAGCAACAAGGATTTCACCTGGTGACTTGGTTTTTTGGCTGCAAGTGACCCATATTTTAACTCGGCCTAGGTATTGTCAAGATAAACATTTTTACCATGTTTTTCATTTAGATTGGAAGAAAAATGAGGTATCTATAGCGAGGTATCAAGCTTAAATTTGATAATGCAGCCTGCAAGCCACACAATGACGGACACTTGATGTAGTGTGATCACGATAGGTCACCTTTAGCACTGCATGTTCAGGTGAGCTCAAAATACCACTATTAATTTGTGTCTGAAATAAAACATTCAAACAATAGGATATGATGTTAAAACTATGGGAAATGATGTTCAAACTATTGGATATGATGTTCAACCGATGGAATATGATGTTCAAACGATGGGATATGATGTTCAAACGATGGGATATGATGTTCAAACAATGGGATATGATGTTCAAACGATGAGATATGATGTTCAAACGATGGGATATGATGTTCAAAAGATGGGATATGATGTTCAAACGATGGGATATGATGTTCAAACGATGGGATATGATATTCAACTATTTGTTCAATACTACTTTAACCAGGGAAATTATTATTAACAACTGTTTTACATAGGCAAGTTACCAAGGGATAGACTAAAAAAACACCAGCAAACACAATCAGCAAATATACAATCCCAATGTTTATAACGAAAGTTTTCAAAACTGTCTCTAACACTGCCTTTATATTCCTAACTGCCACTTCAAACGTCACAATGCAAACGTATTACATAAAATAGATATAGCAAGATTTACAATGTGCAGTTCAGTGAGGACTTTTGTTTGAAAGTTGGGCAATAAATTGAGGGACGTGTGCTTGCCAACACACATTGAAGTTAGATATCTCTTGATAGGAGACAGTCCTTGCAGGAGATGTGTAGATGGTAAACAAGGTAAGCATTGGAGATGCCATAAACATGCAGATCAACAATTGTTTTGTTTATCTTTGTAGCATGTTACGCAACAAATGTATTAATAAAGCAAGCATAAGGAAAGGTAAGGCAAGTATAATAACCAAATTGTTCAATTTACAAAATGTTTAATATATTGCACTTGATAAAATGAAAATGAAACACAAGGCCTACATTTCTCACTTGAAGTATGACAAACAAGACAACCATAGGCCTGAAGCATTTGGAGATACTATAGGACCTTATGTTCTCACAAAATTTCATTAAGATGGGGCAATAAATGTGGCCTTTGCAGTGTTCAAAAGCTTTTTCTTTATTTTGACCTAATGATCGAGTGTTTGACCCCACATGGCCCACCAAACATCATAAAGACAATTATTGTGACCAAGTTTCATTAAGTTTGGACAATGACTGGGCCAGTAGTTTAAACAAGTTCAGTGAATTTTTTACCTATGAGTCCTGCGTCCTGGACTCACAAAAACCTCTGGGGATGCAAAGTTTTGAATTGTGTGAGTCCCAAAAATGCATAGAAATTTCCCAAAAAATAATATCGTTTGATATTTGGACTCATTCTTTCAATTAGGGGACTCATAGATTTGGAAGTTATCGAGTCCCAGGACTAAGAAAATTTGTAAAAATATCACTGCAAGCTATTTCCTTAATTTGACCAAGTGACCAGATTTTAGACCCTGCATGACCCAGTTTTGATCTTGGTTGAGATATCATTTTAAAAGTTAATGTTCTGACCACTTTACCTGAATATTGAGTAACAAAAATGTGCCCTTAAGAGTGCTCATAATCTTTTTTGTTAATTTGAACTATTGACCAGTTATTGACCAAATTCTGAAACTTGGTCTAGATAACATCCCCACAAGTGTTCTGAACAAACTTCATTTATATTGGGCAATTTGTATGGCCTTAAAAGTGTTCACAAGCTTTTTCTCAGAGCACAGAAGGTCAACAATTCTTTCTCTACGGCACTTGGCCAGAATTTCACACAGAGGGGCTACACACAAATCTACTTGGGGCTAAAAACCAAGGCTACTTACTCCTCCTTTCCAGAGCTCCCAGAGACAGGTGAATGCCCGACCTTGTAGTCATGCGGTAAAGTCGCCCGCTGATTCGGGTGCTGCCCGTCCGCCCGGCTGAATGCCTGGTACGAGTTCTGGATCCCCCCAAACGTTTGAGACTTAGATATGCTACTGGCTTTATACCCGTCCACTATAGAGTTTTTGTCCCTATTGATCATATTACGTTGACACGGTCCTATTGTCTGTCGGCTATACCGTTTGCTGGGAGACCTGCAAGAAATGGGCAACACTTTTTTAAAGTAATTAAATACATATAAGCCTACCTCTGGAAAAATGGGACTAAATGCACGTGAGTAAAGTTTTGTTCCAGATAAGCCTGTGCAGATTGCACAGGCTAATCAAGGACAACACTTTATGCCTAAACTCGCAAAGAAAAACTCGATATTTACTAAGAAAAGCATTCCATTTAACAACAAACACAATATAAGCAAAAAGTGGTGTACCTGATGAGCCTGTGCAGATTGCACAGGCTAGTCTGGTACGACACTGAACATACATGCATTAAGCCACATTTTCCAAGAGCAAGGCTCTTATAAAAGTAATCAAATACAGAAACAGCGGTTCTTAAAGTCTTTGTGAAATGCCTGTAAAAACTAAACCTGATACAAAGCCGAATTCAACGGCACCTGAAAGAATGTCAGAGCCTTAAAAACTTAAAAAGATCTATGAATGCATTTGCTGTAGGCATCATAGCATTTTCATATATAGTCATTGCTTAAGCATGATAAGAACATGGATGATTTTTATGTACATCAAACATGACATATGAAATGTCAAAAGTAAACAGCAAACAAATCTGTCATTCAGCTGCACTTTAAATAGAGCAGAGATGTGGGCTGCAGATCCATTATTAACTTAAGCAACAAAGGCATCTATCAGATTTAAGTAGTTTATAAATACTAATTGTGGTGTATCACTGACAAAGATTTAAATAAATCTAAAGACAAATTAACATTTACACTCAAAATGCTATTTTCACATTCAATCATGCATTCTTGAATCAGTCTACAAATTAATGTTCGGACAATTATAGTTCTAAAATAGCTACATTTAGAGCATATTCCCCTTGCCAAATAGATGTTTGCCTGTGATGATGTGTCTGTATGTAAATTAGGTAAGCTGAAACAATCTGAGCAGCCCACTGGTAAAAACAGGGTAAACCTTTGCATGCTGGGAAATTTGTCGTCTGCTAAAATGTCGTCTGTTGAATTTCTAGAATTAGCATTTTCTTCGATTTTTTTTCAAAGAATACTATCAGAATAGCAAACTGTTTGCACAGGCCTTCAAAATTTGGTTCCCGCACTGAAAGTGCTAATGAATGTGCCAAAGTGTTGCCATTATTGTGAGTGTCACTCAAACAAGGAAAAATTGTGCTGCACCCTGGGAAAACCGTTCTTAATGAATGTGCGTTAAGTATCGTCCCAGATAAGCCTACGCAGTCCCCACAGGCTAATCAGGTATGATAATTTATGTTTTTATGTAATTTTAGTTTAATTTTTACTAAAGCAAATACAGTCTATGCATAAAGTGTCAAACTCAGCCTAGAAAAAACTCAGCCACTCTTGTTTCCAGAGTGGTAACAAAGTCTTTCTAACATTTGAACTCGTGACCTAGTTTTTAGACACAAATGACCCATTATCAAACTCCATCTAGATTAAGTCAAGTTTTCATTGACATTGAGTCATAAATATGGCCCCTAGAGAGTACAAACAATGTTGGCTAAGATTTGACCTGTAGACCTAGTTTGTGCATGCACATGATCCACATCCAAAATCTGTCAAGAAATAAACATTACGACAAAGTTTCTTTAAAATAGTCACAAATGTGGCCTCTAGAGTGGCAAAATGGTTTTTCTTAGATTTAACCTGGTGATCTAGTTTTTCTAAGAACAAGACCCCACGATTCAAACTTGGCATAGATATTGTCAAGATCAACATTTTGACAATTTTTCATCAAGATTTGATGAAAAATGTTGTCTCAAGATAGGTAACAGGCAAACAGTTTACCCTTTCCCACTCAGAAGCAAAGTGAAAATGGCTATGTGCAAACAGCATGAAACCAGAACAGCCTTCGAGTAACTTGCAGTCTGTTCAGGTTTTATGCTGTTTGCTGCTCATCCATATCTAAGGGTTGGAAATAAGGCGTTTAAAACTTGAATATAGTAAAAAATGTTTTTAATTAAATGTAACTTTCTAAGGGACTACAAATGAGTCAAAATATGTATCTAAGTGGTAAAGGGTTACTGATGCAAACTGCCCAACACCCCATATGTTGATCACAATAGCTCAAATTGAGCAATTCAAGCTCAGGTGAGCTCATAACATGAAAATAAAATATGGCTAATTATATATATATTATTCTGCCAAAATGTTTAAATCCATCAAGTTTGACAGTGTATAAAAAATGGTGTGATATTGGAATTACAAGATTAAAATCATAGTCATGTGCAGAAAGTTTTTTTTTCCAAAACTTATTGAAATATTTATATAATCACAACAATTCATAATAAGTTCAATTCTGATGAATGACCAAATCTACATGATAACAATAACCCATTTATTAAAATAAAATCTTATAACTATTCAATCTAGACAGTTTAATGTGTCAGACATTAAATACTATCTGTACCTTAATCAATTATCAATCACTAACAACAGTAATAACTGAAAAAAATCTCATACACTCTCCAATGATTATTGTAATGAAAGATCTTTTTAGTCCAATTCAACATCTATGCACTGGAATACAAAACAATATAAGGGCCCAAAGTTCAATGATGAAATATGAAACGTTAACTGGAGGAAAAATAGATTACATCTTATTGTACAAATGCTTTTAATAAAGAGATTTATGATCAAAACCTGTTTATTGTGTGCTGTACATGCTTTATGAGAAAGCATACCGACATCACCATGGATTGCGCAATCTTAACCCATTTATGCCTAATGGACTCTCCCATCCTTCTAAATTGAATCAATTAATTTCCAAAATTAGGGATGTCTAGTATATTTATATTTATATTTAGAATATTTCTTACAGCAGTTCCTTTAAGCAAACAGCGCAGACCCTGGTGAGACGCTGCATCATGCTGCGTCTCATCTAGGTCTACGCTGTTTGCCAACTTGCCAAGGCCTTTTTTCTAGACGCTAGGCATAAATGGGTTAATTTACTACATAGGGTTAACTGCAATTGTCAATTGTCAAAAACACCCGCACACTATCCACATGAAATTTGATGGAAGTATGATTAGTTGTTTTATTTTGATTATAACTGAATTGTTTACATCAATGAATTCAATGACCAACATACCCAACATACCCAAATAGTCAAACCATCAGCGTTTTTTTCCAATTCAGCCAAAGACCAAAAATACAAGCTTTCATTATATTACGTTTAAACAACCCATTATAATTTGAAAATGATCGTGTCAAGTATGCAAATAAGACTGACATTAATAAGTCACTATCTGGGAAAACAGGGCTTAATGCATGTTTGAAATGTCAATGATTAGCCTGTGCAGTCTGCACAAACTAAGCAGGGACAATACTTACAGCCTCAACGTGCAGTCTGCACATACTTAGTAGGGACAATACTTACAGCCTCAATGTGCAGTCTGCACATACTTAGTAGGGACAATACTTACAGCCTCAATGTGCAGTCTGCATATACTTAGTAGGGACAATACTTACAGCCTCAATGTGCAGTCTGCACATACTTAGTATGGACAATACTTACAGCCTCAATGTGCAGTCTGCACATACTTAGTATGGACAATACTTACAGCCTCAATGTGCAGTCTGCATATACTTAGTAGGGACAATACTTACAGCCTCAATGTGCAGTCTGCATATACTTAGTATGGACAATACTTACAGCCTCAATGTGCAGTCTGCACATACTTAGTATGGACAATACTTACAGCCTCAATGTGCAGTCTGCACATACTTAGTAGGGACAATACTTACAGCCTCAATGTGCAGTCTGCACATACTTAGTAGGGACAATACTTACAGCCTCAATGTGCAGTCTGCACATACTTAGTAGGGACAATACTTACAGCCTCAATGTGCAGTCTGCATATACTTAGTATGGACAATACTTACAGTCTCAATGTGCAGTCTGCACATACTTAGTATGGACAATACTTACAGCCTCAATGTGCAGTCTGCACATACTTAGTAGGGACAATACTTACAGCCTCAATGTGCAGTCTGCACATACTTAGTAGGGACAATACTTACAGCCTCAATGTGCAGTCTGCACATACTTAGTATGGACAATACTTACGGCCTCAATGTGCAGTCTGCATATACTTAGTAGGGACAATACTTACAGCCTCAATGTGCAGTCTGCATATACTTAGTAGGGACAATACTTACAGCCTCAATGTGCAGTCTGCACATACTTAGTAGGGACAATACTTACAGCCCCAATGTGCAGTCTGCACATACTTAGTAGGGACAATACTTACAGCCTCAATGTGCAGTCTGCATATACTTAGTAGGGACAATACTTACAGCCTCAATGTGCAGTCTGCACATACTTAGTATGGACAATACTTACAGCCTCAATGTGCAGTCTGCACATACTTAGTAGGGACAATACTTACAGCCTCAATGTGCAGTCTGCATATACTTAGTAGGGACAATACTTACAGCCTCAATGTGCAGTCTGCATATACTTAGTAGGGACAATACTTACAGCCTCAATGTGCAGTCTGCATATACTTAGTATGGACAATACTTACAGCCTCAATGTGCAGTCTGCATATACTTAGTATGGACAATACTTAAAGCCTCAATGTGCAGTCTGCACATACTTAGTATGGACAATACTTACAGCCTCAATGTGCAGTCTGCACATACTTAGTATGGACAATACTAACAGCCTCAATGTGCAGTCTGCACATACTTAGTATGGACAATACTTACAGCCTCAATGTGCAGTCTGCACATACTTAGTATGGACAATACTTACAGCCTCAATGTGCAGTCTGCACATACTTAGTATGGACAATACTTACAGCCTCAATGTGCAGTCTGCATATACTTAGTAGGGACAATACTTACAGCCTCAACTTTGGAAGAGACTTCCTTTACATGAAAAAGTCCATACAAGCGGAGAGCGGTGTCCCTGATTAGCCTGTGGGGACTGCATAAGCTTATCTGGGACGATACTTAACGCACATTCATTAAGAACGGTTTTCCCAGGGTGCAGCACAATTATTTCTAGTTAGAGTGAAACTCACGATAATGGAAACAAGGTTAATACCAAGCATACACTCAGATTTGACAATGTCAAAAACCAACGATGCATCTGGAGCTTTCGAGTTAGACAAGGCGCCAATAGAATAACCCTATTAATACCATAATTATAGTTGAAGAAGAAATGTCCAATATATATAAGGGAAATCACTGAGAGAACGTGCTAAATACCACAAATGTATTCATAATAGTAAGGGAGACGACATTAGTAACACAACTGGGTAGAGACACAAATCAGCTGCATAATAAATATCAACCTATAACAGTTGCAATGACATAACAAAAGCGTCAACATGGCATCTTGTAAGGCTTTAATTAATAAACATGGAAAATAAAACACTGATGTTCACAGCAATGGTTCCAGTTAACTCATTGTGTTACTTAGTATCTCCATGGGAAAAGAGTCCAAGAATACAGTAATATAGACAGCTACCTTTGCTGCAAACAAGTTGAGATACATTCAAATGTCTATAAATAGTCCAATAGAAAACAGTCCAACAATACACTTATGTTAGACAGCTTGCTTTGTTGCAGTAAATTTGGGTTAAAGTGGCTCTAAATGGAAGTCAAACAATGCAGTAATGTTCACCGCTAGCTTTCATATAAATTAATTTTGGGATTCAGTGCATCAATGGGAAAGGAGTAAAGAATTCTGTAATATTCATATAACACTGTATTATGTGAATTGAGAATAAGACATCAAACTGGGAATGGACCTCATTTTTGTGATTTTCTCAAACAAAACTATTCATTTCATGATCTACATATATTTTTGTAAAATATTATCTACAATTTAAGCTTAATAAGAATTTGTCCATGACTTTTTCATTAACAGTGATTGAATTTGTATCATTTAAAGTGTATTTTTAAACCGTGTCCATGCGCGGCATGGACACAGTTTCATTTCATGAGGATTTTTTTTTAAATTAATAAAACATCCAGTTTTGAAGTAGAATCAATTTAAATGATGCTATTATATATGCAAGTATATGTTTTAATTATAATTTGTAAAACTAGATAAATGCAACATATAAAACTGCATATTATGCACTTTTGATAAAACACAATTTTAGTTAACATAATACAGTGTTATATCTAGCTTTGCTGCATTACAATTTGGAATACAAAGTCTCTGAATATTTAAGAGTCAAAATTTTGGCAGATAGCTTTGCTGACAGGAAATTAAGATACAAAGTCTCTAAATGGGAAAAGAGACAAAGACTCCTGTTCAGATCTTGCTTTGCTGCAAGACATTTGGGATACAAAGTTTCTAAATCATGATTAATAAATGAATAAAATGATATCCATTAAAGTGCTTCGTTTATATGAAAAAAGTGTTAAAATATCTCAGAATGAGACAAGTGATTAATTGTGCAAGGAGGTCAATATCTAGTATTTATTGTAAGCTTTATAGTGAGCTCTTTGACCCAAAAGTGCTTTAAATGTGTCAGTGAAAATTGTCAGTGACAAAATCACTAAAAACACCATGTAACCAATAATGTTTAAATTTTGACTTTGACAAAAAGTCAATAACCGTAACTATTGTTATTGATAAGAAATTATTTCTCTCAGACTTTTCTTGCAGAATCACGATTCAGCTGAGGAAACTAATGTACAAAATTAAGTTGATACACAGAACATGCCAAAAATGAAACATTGAAAAATAACACAGGTGTGGAACATGCAACAATCGCAAGAAATGAATACAATAGGGCCACCATGGCCCATAATTGCCCACTTGAGTTCATATATGGCTATTATTGAAGACTTGACCTGGTGTTCACATTTTTGACTCCTTTTAACCCAGATTCAAACATGACCTTCATTAAGTCAAGATACACATTCTGACCAAGTTTCATCACGACATAACCTTTGACCTGGTGACTGTTTTTTGCAGCATAAGACCCAGATTTAAACTGAGTCAAGAGGGCTTTCTGACTAAGTTTTATGAAGATTAAGTCATAAATTTGGCCTCTAAGAATGGTAACAAAAGGAGTTTTTTAAGGACCAATCTGGTTACCTAGTTTTTGGACGCATGTGAAATTCGTCAAGACATTTTTCAGACCATAGTTCTTCAAAATCGAGTCATAGACATTGCAAAGCTTTCTCTAAATATTTGACCTAGGTTTTGGACGCATTTAAACTTGGCTTTGATATTGACAAAATAAACATTCTGTCCATGTTTCATAAAGATTGAGTCATAAATGTGGCTTCCATAGAGATATAACAATGCTGTTCGTAGACTTGAACTGGGGACCTAATTTTTGTGACCCAGATTCATTTTTGTACAGATTCACATTGTGACCAAGTTTCATCAACATTCAGCCACAAATGTGGCCTCTTGTGTGGTAACAAGGCTTTTCTAAGATATGACCTGGTGACCTGGTTTTGGGACAAACAAAATAAAGATTCGAAGATGGCTTAGATTACGATCACATTAACATTGTGACCAAATTCAATCAAGATTGAGACACAAATGTGGCTTCTCAATTGTTAAAAAAGGTTTTCTAATACCTGGTGACCTAGTTTTTGGACACACGTAACCCAGGTACAGACTTGGCCAAGATACTGTCTAGATAAACATATCTAGGTTAAGTTTCATCAATACTCGACATAACACAACGGCGGACACAGGGTGATCATAATAGCTCACTTTGAGCAATTCATGCTTAAGTGAGCAAAAAATGGAAACCAAAACTGACCACTAAATATTCCAGGGAGCTACACAAGACACGGCTCAACAAAAGAGAACAGAATTGGCTAGTCTGGATACATGAGGTACGTCATAACAAATGTATACGAACAATGCAGCGCCGTAATGTTTGGTTACGGTTTGCTCACCTTATGAAAGAGCGTTCAATTTTAGCTCTTCGTTTGGACTCCTCTATTGTTTGATATTCTGTTCTACCACTGAAATGTTCCAGGAAGACTTTGATTTCCAAAATTTACAAGTTTGTAGGAAGTCAGGGTAGAATAGTGGGTGGGAGGATTTAAACTAGAGATAAGGCAAGGACAATGCAGCTAATAAGGAGGGGCAAGCTATCAGGATTTAACAATGGCAAATATGGAAGAAAGGGAAGTAACTTAATTGAATATTCATCATTAAGGGAGACTACTCAAAGCAAGCATCATTCATCAGGATGTCAAAGGACAAGACTTAAATGAGATTTGATTATGCAGACAACTTGTTCCAATGTTGCATATAAATAGAAAGAAAAGAAACCACTTAAGACAACTGAAAGAATAGGCACACTGCTGTTTTCCCCCCCCCCCCCCCCCCCCCCCCCCCCAAAAAAATAACACAACGATGTAAAGAATGCGTTATAATTATTAAAAGAAATTACTTTAAATCATCCTAAAATAGTAACAAAAACAGTACTAATTCCTGATCCCTGGAAAATGGGTAGGGTAAAATGTTGAGGTGTAAGCATACAGCAAACAGATACAAAAACTAAAGTAATTATGTGCATCCCGCAACAACAATGGGATAAGAACTATATAATATGAATATATAAAGAATAACAGCAGTAGAAAACATACAAGTTAGAAGTATATGATTACATGTATTTTTTATTTAGTACACTGAGTAACACAACACCAAATAATAGTTAATCACCATAAATGAGCAAGGATTATAGACTAAGACCATTATTGATGTTTTGCTACAAAGATACACAGAATAAAGAGACCATATTTCTGTAATGAAGCAAAAATCACTTTCAATCATTTAACCCATGTTATCAAATAGAAACATTTCAATTTATAATGGGAGGCAACTCATAATTCTAACCATACTCTCTAACAGTAGTTATTTCCCTTAGCATTTTTTTACCTATTATAGTGGCTTACCTGTATCGAAATTTAGAGCCTATGGATAAAAACTTCTTTTGTTGGGGATTGGGGGTGTGTAAGCGGAAGAACGTGTGATGTTCAACGCACGATTTCCACATGTTTTTACAAGACCTATAGCTGACCATGTTGAAACCAATTAAGTTCTCTACTGTGTCGTTCTGAAAAGAAAGGAATAGCAAAACTTTGAACATCTGTAGGAATTTTGTTTCTGTTTTATTTGGTTTTTGCGACAAAGTTGAAGCATTTGGCATCTTTTCTTGATTAACACGGCCAGGGTAAACACAAAAATGGCCCTTCATGATGAACACGGACAGAGTAAACACAAAAATGCACTTTCATGATGAACACGGACAGGTTAAACACTAAAATGCACTTTCTTGATTAACACTGACAGGGTAAACACTAAAATGCCCTTTCATGATGAACACAGACAGATTAAACACTCAAATGCCCTTTCATGATAAACACAGAAAGGGTAAACACTAAAATGCCCTTTCATGATTGAACATGGACAGGGTAAACATTAAAATGTGACATCTTTCATGATTATGGTATAGGCATAAAATATTAATGGTTTGATGTTTCTATTATATTTCTTACTATAGTTAATAAATAACTTTTGATGGTTACTAAAAAAGCTGTTCATTTTAATGTCACATTGACAATAATAAAACATGCATTTACCTGGCCTCTTCTTAATTGGATGAAAAACTGCTTCCTTTTGAAAGAGATTTTCACTATATTAGACCTGAAAAGCAAAATATGACTGAGATATAGATATGAGCCGTGCTTTGTGAATAGGGGGTATAATGTGATTGCGGAAAGTGTCTTCCCAGATTAGCCTGTGCAGTCTGAACAGGCGTATCAGAGACGACACTTTCCGCCTAAACTGGATTGTTGCTTAGAAGAGACTTTCTGAAAACAAAAAATACCATAAAAGCAGAAAGTGTCGTCACTGATTAGCCTGTGCAGACTGCACAGGCTGATCTGGAACGACACTTAACACACACGCATTTAACTCCCTTTTAAAAAGCATGGTCCATATGTTTGATCTCAACAGAAATTGTATACATAATAATTATACATCATATAGGAGAAATGCATATGGGTCTTAAACGCAAAAACACAGTCAAGGACAGCTCTTTTGTTGAACTGGGATTTACTACAAAAGATGTGCCTTTATTGTATAAAATTTGACATTGTATTCTGGCATTGTTTTGAACATGAAAATACACTGTTTCCATGGAGTTAAATTAGACAAGCAACACTAAATCTTACACATTCATCCATGTTAAAACTAGAACAAAAAGGCACACTAAACAGACACTGTCAAATGTGAATTATCTTGCACTATAAGCTAATCAATGTGTATGGAAATCATGTGTTTAACTGTTTAAATATTTTATAGAGAAGCCTATGTTTGTGTTTTTGAAACAATGCAGATTGTATTTTTTGATGATTGATTAATTAACCCTTCCTGTGCTGAATTGTTTTATGAGGTTATATATCCCGTTGCTGACTTGTTTAGGCCTGATTATGCTAAATTGACCTACTTCACTTCATTACATGTTACATTGGTTAAAAGTGTCCAATTAATACACAATTTGCCATGTGAACTCGTCACACATTTTGTTTGACGATAATCATACCTTATACACATTTGATCGATCTGTTGCCATGGTTACCATAGAAACAATGATAAACAAGAGTTCCGCGGTCGGAGATGACCGCATTGAAGCCGGATTTTTGATTTAAATGACAGGAAAGTACCTTTCGTGTTTTTGTCAATGCAATACTTAAATTACTGAAATATTGTTCAAAGGTCAAAATGAAATGTAAGTACTTTTCAAGGCATGAGCAAACCTTGTGTTATGTTTTGAATGCATGCATATACATGAACAACAATAACATTTAAGGTCACAAATATGAACTTGAATTGACAATTAGGAAAGTTTGATCTCAATTTTTTTATTAGCAAATTAGTAACATATTGTTTGAAGTTTCCATCAATTTCATTATCAAATGTAAGAAAATAAACTTTAACATTTTTACATTCAAGGTCACAGTGACCTTGACCTTCAAATGAATGACCTTGAAATGTCCAGTGGTTACTTACTAGTTCTGGCCAACCTTCATGTCAAGTTTCAAGACTCTAGGTCCAAGCATACCAAAGTTATAACAACTTTAACATTTTTATATTGAAGGTCACATTGACCTTCACCTTCAAATGAATGACCTTGAAATGACCAGTGGTCATCTGTTAATCCTGGCCAACCTTCATGTCAAGTTTGAAGACTCTAGGTCCAAGCATACCAAAGTTATACCATGAAATAAGAACTTTAACATTTTTACATTCAAGGTCACAGTGACCTTGACCTTCAAATGAATGACCTTGAAATGACCAGTGGTTACTAACTAGTTATGGCCAACCTTCATGTCAAGTTTCAAGACTCTAGGTCCAAGCATACCAAAGTTATAACAACTTTAACATTTTTTATATTGAAGGTCACAGTGACCTTGACCTTCAAATGAATGACCTTGAAATGACCAGTGGTCATCTGTTAATCCTGGCCAACCTTCATGTCAAGTTTGAAGACTCTAGGTCCAAGCATACCAAAGTTATACCATGAAATAAGAACTTTAACATTTTTACATTCAAGGTCACAGTGACCTTGACCTTCAAATGAATGACCTTGAAATGACCAGTGGTTACTAACTAGTTATGGCCAACCTTCATGTCAAGTTTCAAGACTCTAGGTCCAAGCATACCAAAGTTATAAGAACTTTAACATTTTTTATATTGAAGGTCACAGTGACCTTGACCTTCAAATGAATGACCTTGAAATGACCAGTGGTCATCTGTTAATCCTGGCCAACCTTCATGTCAAGTTTGAAGACTCTAGGTCCAAGCATACCAAAGTTATACCATGAAATAAGAACTTTAACATTTTCGAGCACGCCGCCCGCCCGCCCGCCCCCCCGCCCGACAACATCAATCTATAAGCCGAGATTTTTTCGAAAAAAATCCGGCTAAAAACAGGTTTTTTGTGTTTAAATCCTCTTTTTAACACTTCACATGGTCAGTTTCAAACTGATTTCTAACAGGACATCTATATATACATCCACATATCATTCATAATTTTGTTAAGTTCGGATATTGATAATACATATTAAAGACATGTCATAATATAGGAGACATAGTGAACAGATTCTACACCAAAAAAAGGCCTGATTATGCTAAATTGACCTACTTCACTTGCATTACATGTTACATTGGTTTTAACTGTCCAATTAATACACACTTTGCCATGTTAACTGGTCACAAATTTTGTATGACAATAATCATACCGTATACACATTTGATTGATCTGTTGCCATGGTTACCCCATGGTTACCATAGAAACAACAATAAAAAACAGGGTTCTTTTGTTTAAATCATCTTTATAACACTTCACATGGTCAGTTTCAATCTTATTTCTAACAGGACATCTATACATACATCCAAATGTCATTAGTACTTTTGTTAAGTTCGGATTTTGATAATACATATTAAAGAAATTTCATAATATAGAAGACATAGTGAACAGATTCTACACCAAAAATGTACAAAGAACTATTTCTATCAACATGAATCAGGTACAACAAAACAAACAATTTGATACCAAGAACGTACATATTTTATTCTAGTTTAAAGTCATAAATCACAAAAACGTTGTTTTTTTTTTTTAAATCACCACAGCCCGCACTACAGAAGTTAAATGACGTCATCAATGGGACAATTAGTCTTCAATATCGATATAGTCGTTTCACTCGCAAGTGTTAGTGTTGCACAGAAAGTCAATACAAATGATAACTGTATGCTAATCCTCAATTATTTGAACAAACGATTTAACGCGCTTATGTCAATGTTGACACCATCATAAAATGTCAATTTCAATACACATCTCCAAAATGGCGTCTCCAAACTATTCGGTGAAGTGTGTTCTTTGATTAAATTTGTCGTTGCAATCCATTCCTGATATCCAATAATAGAGGTTTATAATTAAAGCAGGTGTACTCTTTCCATTCGTAGTGAAAACAATACGATGTTTAAACTAAGCGATTATTCGTGTTGTCTTTTAGAATGCCGTTGCTACATGTATGTCAACGTGTAAAAGCCGAATCAGCAAAATCAGTGTACATTTTAAATATCAAAAATGGATTGTTTTGCAGATTTTTAGGAAAGTGTGGTATGATAAACAGAAAAACAGGTTTCTGTCCCATCGTTTTGTAATATATCAGGCTCGGCACGAATAAAATAACAGCTCGGCAAGCCTCGCCGTTATATTATTCTAAGCCTCGCCTGATTTATTACAAAACGAAGTGACAGTAACCTGTTATTCTCTATATAGCAGATTAGGCATAAGAACCAAGATATCAAAAATAGCTTCGAGATAATAAAGATTATAACAAAAAATACAAAGTTTAACATATGTAATTGATATTTGTTAAAATATTAGTTTATTAAAATATGACCTGCTAAAATGGCAAATTAATTCTTTAATAGATATATATTGGACTCAAATGTCAGGTCTACGTGGCATAGTGGATATGGTGTCCGCCTAGCGATCGGGAGGTCATGGGTTCAATCCCCACTGTGGGAGCGTTCTTTAGATCTCCCCCATAGACACCAAGGAAACGGACTCGAGAGCGTTTCATATAAGCTTAGGCTTGTTACGCAATCGAGCTTAAATAAATAAGTTTTAAAAAAAAAGGTGTCATAACTGCATAAGGTATACCATTGGAATGTGTTGATTTTCATGTTGTTTTGAAAGACTACGAGGCCCACTGAAGTGACTCCCAGGTGGATCTCCAGATTACTCTGATCCTGAAAACAACAAATCAGCCTCATTCTGGGAAAACAGGGTTTAATGCATGTGTGTAAAGTGTCGTCCCAGATTAGCCTGTGCAGTCCACACACGCTAATCAGGGACAACACTTTCCGCTTTTATGGTATTTTTAGTTTCAAGAAAGTTCCTCCTTACCGAAAATCGCGTTTAGGCGGACTGCACAGGCTAATCCAGGATGACTCTTTACGCACATGCATTAAGCCCAGTTATCTCAGACAGGGCTCAAATATACCCAACACTGTCAAGAGTTGCTTCAAATTCCATAACCATGAATGTTGACACTGTCGAGAATTGCTTCAATTGTACAGTGATTACTGTTGAGATTTTGCTTCAAATTCTCAAATTCAACAGCAATTGTGAGTGACCTAAAACAATGACCCCAAACACACCTGTGACGTGTAGTAGAAACAGTAAAATAAATGTCCAAAATTTACTTAAACCAATTGTCTATGTATCAAACAGGGGCCCAAGTCTCCTCAATAGTAGTTCAAGATTATGTAACTGTATCAGCAATCTCACAAAATGTGCCTGAATTTTCAATTGAAAAACTGTAGTAAAAAAAATGATCTGCAGAATTTACAAGTACAAAAGTGGAATATATTCTGCTTTATTTCAGGTCAGATTAAAGGAACTGTATTTAAGTCAATGATAAGGAGATATGTCATGTTTACTTAGCTGAGCTTTACATAGATGCCAACATTTGAGTGAGAAATATAGCTCTAACTATTCATTGAATAGATGAAATACTAATGTTCTTTGTCGCAATATGTATACAGAAACATCACATAGGATTCAAGGTCTGAAACAAATTTAGTAAAAATGGTAATTAATAAAAAGTTGGTTGTCTGTTTGCTCCACTAACCAGTTTTCTACATACATTTTATTAGCAAAAAATGACCAGAATACAAATAAATAAATACAAATTTTAAATAAGTGAACTGAAACTAAATAGTAAACAAAACTAGAGCTTTGTCACAGACATGACGAATACCCCCACATGCCGCATTGACACATAATATTTTGCATGTCTTCTTCACAAAAAACAGCAAACACCATGCTCAATTTTTAAAACGCACTAAGTGACCCCTTGACCTAGTTTTTGACCCAGAAAGGCCCATGTTCTAACTTGGCCTTTAGATCATCTCCATAAAACTTCTGACCAAGTTGGTGAAGATCGGATGTAAACTACTTGAATTAGAGAGCGGACACCATGCTGAATGTTAAAAAACGCACTAAGTGACCCCGTGACCTAGTTTTAGGCCCGGAATGGCCCATGTTCAAACTTGTCCTAGAGATCTTTTAGATAAAAACTACTTGCATTAGAGACCGGACAACATGGTGAGGTTTAAAACGCACTAAGATACCCCCTGACCTAGTTTTTGACCCGGCATGACCCATATTCAAACTTGACCTAGACATCATCTAGATACAACTTCTGACCAAGTTTGGTGAAGATTGGATAAAAACTACTTGAATTAGAGAGCGGACAACATTGTGATGTTTAAAACGCACTAAGTGACCCCGTGACCTTGTTTTTGACCCGGCATGACCCATATTCAAACTTGCCCTAGACATAATCAAGTTACAACTTCTGATCAATTTTGGTGAAGATTTGATAAAAACTACTTGAATTAGAGAGCAGACAACATGGTGAGGTTTAAAACACACTAAGTGACCCTGTGACCTAGTTTTTGACCCGACATGGCTCATGTTCGATCTTAACCTACACATCATCTAGTTACAACTTCTGACCTAGTGTGGTGAAGATCGGATTTAAACTACTTGAAATAGAGAGCAGACACCATGCTCAATGTGTAAAACGTATTAAGTGACCCTGTGACCTAGTTTTTGATCTGGCATGGCCCATGTTCGAACTTGGCCTTCAATTCATCTAGATAAAACTTCTGACCAAGTTTGGTGAAGATCAGATGAAAACTACTTGAATGAGAGAGAGGAAACCATGCTGAATGTTAAAAAACGCACTAAGTGACCCCTTGACCTAGTTTTTGACCCAGCAAGGCCCATGTTCGAACTTGGCCTTAAGATCATCTAAATACAACTTCTGACCAAGTTTAGTGAAGATCAGATGAAAACTACTTGAATTAGAGAGCGGACAACATGCTGAATGTTTAAAACGCACTAAAAGACCCCGTGACCTAGTTTTTGACCCGGCAAGGCCCATGTTCGTACTTGGCCTAGACATCATGTACATACAACTTCTGAACAAGTTTGGTGAAGATCGGATTAAAACTACTTGAATTAGAGAGCCGACACTTAATATGGACCGACAGACAGACCGACCGACAGACAAGTTCACTCCTATATACCCCCCTAAACTTCGTTTGTGGGGGTATTACTAACCATCCACCTAAAGAAAACACACGAAAATGAATTTCTTCTACATTCTACATTTGTCCATGACCAACTGTATACTAACATTCCAATACTTTCTAACATCTGTTCTTCTGATCTACAATTGCATTTTGAACTACCATCCAAAGCTATGGAAGTTGACGACCAACAATGTTTGATATAACAAAAATGTGCTTAACAGGTGATTGTTAAAGTGCAGTATTCAATACAACTTTCAACCATACATTTTGTTTTAATTTTAAACACATGACAGGTGTATTGGTGAAGAACGGTCAACAACGCTTAAACCATGTTATAATGGAATTAGATATATACTGTTTTAATGAGGCCTTTACCAATTTTGTAGATTTCATAATATTCCACAATACGATACATTATATGAGCATTTTATGCAAAAATGGGTCTAATGCCATGTAGACTAGCCTATGCAATTGCTCAGTAACAATCCTTACCGCTCATGCCTAGCGTCCTGAAAAAAGGACATTGCAAACAGCGTAGACCCAGATGAGACGCCGCATGATGCGACGTCTCATCTGTGTCTGCGCTGTTTGCTTAAAGGAATTTCAGTAAGTAATATTCTAAATATAGAAATAAAAATACTTGACATCCCTTTTTTTTGGAAATAAATTGATCCAATTTAGAAGGATGGGAAAGTCCACTAGACATAAATGGGTTAAATCATGTTTTGTGGTCTCATTAGCAGACAGCACAGCTCCTTACCAGACTGCATATGGAAGCCTGGTCAGAAGCTGAGCTAGCAGCATTTGCCAGAAGACACATTTTTGCATCACTGGACTCATTTATTATAATGAAGACTGCATTGTCGCAAGCAGCATTTTCTGCCTGTGGGGTATTTGAGTATAACCTGATCTGCTACTGTACAAGACATTTCGTGACAATGCACCAATGAATGAATAACTCATAAATCTGCAAAGATGGAGTCACTAATTTAAAAGAGCACAAAAATTATACATTCGAAATAAGGTCATAGCATAACTTAACCCTTTGCATGCTGGGAAATTTGTCGTCTGCTAAAATGTCGTCTGTTGAATTTCTCAAATTAGCAGTTTCTTCGATTTTTTTTGAAAAATACTATCAGAATAGCAAACAGTTTGGATCCTGATGAGACACCACGTTCTGTGGCGTCTCATCTGGATCCAAACTGTTTGCAAAGACCTTCAAAATTCGGTTCCCAAACTGAAAGAGTTAAATCACCTAGTGTGAAAAATACCCATACCCACAACATATTTAATTCTGGTGGCTAAATAATAATTTTGAAATATAAAAAAACACTAGACCATTAAAGCAAGATCTTGTCAGTCACATTCACAAATCAACAGGTGTTTATGCCAATGCCTGTGTTCATTCATATGCAGTCACAAAATGTCTTGTACTCTGCCAGTGCTAGTTTGAAATATCTTGCCTGCAGTGTCCGCTGGGGTATCACATCTTCCACGGAAATGGGTACAATCTGACAGAGGCCAGAAATCACAGGTTTAAATGTGCACTCACTATGACATAGACCAGAAAGCATAGGTTTAAATGGGCACTAAAGTTGACATATGCCAGGTTTCACAGGTTTAAATGTGCACTTAATCTAACACAGGCCAGAAATCATTTGTTTAAATGGGCACTCAGCATGACAAAGGTCAAATGTCAAAGATTAAAATGAGTGTTCAATCTGATAAAAGCGAGAAATCACATGTTTAAATGTGCACTCAATCTGACATAAGCCAGAAATCATAGACTTAAATTGGCACTCAATATAACAATGGCCTGCAATCACGGGTTTAAAGGGCAATCAATATGACATAGGTCATAAATCATAGGTTTAAATGTGCATGAAGTCTTACACAGGCCTGAAATCACAAGTTTAAAGGTGCACTTAACCTGACATAGGCCACACAACGTAGATTAAAATGTGCCCTCAGTATGACATAGGCCAATCATGGGATTAATGTGCACTAAAGCTAACAAAATCTAAATACAATTGGGCTGTGCTCTGTGAAAAAGGATTTAAAGCATGTGCATAAAGTGTCATCCTAGATTAGCCTGTGCAGTCCACACAGGCTAATCAGGGACAACACTTTCTGCTTTTATGATATTTTTCATTTCAAGAAAGTCTCTTCTTGGCAAAAATCTAGTTTAGGCGGAAAGTGTCGTCCACTGATTAGCCTGTGCGGACAACACTTTACGCACATGCATTAAACCCCCTTTTCACAGAGCGATGCTCAATTACATATTAAATGACAAAAGACAAAAAATCATAGATACCAATATACGCAGCAAGAACCAGTACCGACGTTCATTAATATACCCAGCCTTATTTACTATGAAATATGTCAAAATTTACAAACAAACTACACAGTCTTCTAAATGCAAACTTACCAAACGTAGAATGGATATAATCTTCACACAAAACAAAGGCAAATAATACTGAATATGGGGCCACAACATCAAACACATGCTTAGTGAGTGAAATTACAACATTTATACACATTACACCTTTATTCCCCTGCACATGAATTTATTTCGTTTACAACATGTAAACCCTTTACAATTCAGACACACACTTTTAGACATTGGTAGTCCCTTATAAAATCAAATTTAAGACCTTTCTGAACAGGTTCAAATATTAAAAGGCTTCATTTTTAAACCCTAAGTTATTGATGAACAGCAAACACAATAAAACCAACAGACTGCGAGTTACTCGCATATAGCCATTTTAACTTTGCTTCTGAGTGGGAAAGGGTTGATTTCCAAAACCCTTAACCCTTTGCATGCTGGGAAATTTGTCGTCTGCTTAAATGTCGTCTGCTGAATTTCTTAAATTAGCATTTTCTTCGATTTTTTTCAAAGAATACTATCAGAATAGCAAACAGTTTGGATCCTGATTAGACGCCACGTTTTGTGGCGTCTCATCTGGATCCAAACTGTTTGCAAAGGCCTTCAAAATTCGGTTCCCGCACTGAAAGGGTTAATCTACGAACCCTTGCTTTATGCAAGTCCACTCCATACATCTCCAGTCGTTTGGCCTTCTCCAGATAGTTGTACTCAGCATCTGCCGGGGTCTGAGTCCTACAAAGATGAGGTCATACACAAAACATGGACTTGAAATAGATGAATAGTAGTCTTGTTGTGGAAAACTTATTGCATGGGCATAAAGTGTCATCTAGGACTAGCCTGTGCAGTCCACACACGCTTATCTGTGACGACTCTTTCCACTGTTATGGAAGTTTTTGTTCAAATGAAGTCTTTTCATAATGAAAATCCAGTAAGGCAAAAGGGTCGGCCCTGATTAGCCTGTGCGGACTGTACAGGCTTATCTGGATGGACACTACCCACATGCATTAAGCCCAGTTTTCTCAGAAAGAGGCTCATATCCCGTTATCTCTGTCGTTGATACACAAGAACAGATGAATATAGCATACCTCTATCAGAGATATTTTAATTTGCTCAAGAACATAATAACAAGAGAAATCCCTAAGTAAATTACCTTTTAAATCATGCAGTTATACCCCTTAAAAAGTAACTACCTCTTGATTTTGTGTAACAAAGTAACACATTTCACTTAGCCTAAGTTCTGGGTCTCCAGTTCCCATAAAAGTAGTTCTCTTTGAGAATCCTCTTGAATAAGTAGCTTTAATCCAAGTGCACAGAAGGTTTTATAGCGCAACTTGATTTTCAAGGGACGCTTATTTTAAGCAAATATTCACAGGACTGCTTTGCTCCGATTATAATAAGCATACATGGAAAAAATTTTTTTTTTTAATAATTCAAGGGCCATAATTCAAAAGTGCTTGATGGGATCTGGCTGGTTATAGTTCTGGGCTAAGATATTATGTCCATGAACATGAAACTATTCGAGTTATTATGCAGACCCGGTTCTCTTGAAAACAGTCTGCCTGGCCGCCGAGGGTACTCCAATAATACGCCAGTGTTTTAAAAACAGGCTTATAAAAAATCTCTTTACAAATTCTTCTTTTCATAACTAGTCTAGGATACCTATTGTTTTTATGTTGCTTAGCAACCTCCTCCTCAAAGTCCTCACTCTGGTTGGGGATGAAATGTAGCCCAGACAGGTACCCCTCAGTGTGCTCGTCTGGGTTGAAGTCCCCTAACTCAGCTACAACAAGCAACATTCGCATGAACATGGCTTGGGATCGGAGTAGTTGTAAGTTGTGTTTAGTGTAAGTGTTTCGTTGGCAACTATACCCAACAGCAACAGTCCAGAGATATAATACCAAGGGTAGAATATAAATAGTTCAGAATATGAAACTTACATTAACAATTTTAAGATAAGTAACATAGAGCGACTGTTGAGAGATATGTAACCTAGAGCGACAGTTTAGAGATATGTAACCAAAAGTAACAGTTAACAGATATGTTAATTAGAGTGACATACAATTTGCCTAATGCATTGGCACTAATTATAATTATCTATAAACATATATATATAACTAATATGATCTTAAGTCAAAATACTTAAGATTAACGTAAGATACATCTGGAATATTGAACCAGGTCATAGCAGAGTGTTGAAAACTCACACTGTATAGCTAGGCCTGCCAGTACAACAGCCGTGCTGTGTGGACAGTGTAATCGACCCTCAAAAATGTCCTTCTTCACTTGCAGAAAGAAATGGTATCTGAAACGGACCAAAAATACTGATTTTCATGAACAAGTATTGGATATTTCCAGACCAAAGTTCTGTTTTGAACGATACTCTATTATTCTATATGACGCTAGTAACACATTCAATTTGAGCCACACTCTCGGCTTAATACATGTGCAGTGCTCCAGCTAGGCCTAAATCGAAGGGCGCACCGCCCTGCCCTCCCGAATCTCCGCCCTGACCTTCCTAGGGCCCCCCCCCTGCCCTTAATTTTTTTATATTTTTTTTACATATGATGATGATTTATAAATCTCTTATTAAAATACATTGTAATTAATTTATTCCTCATTGTAGTCATTAAATTTGAATTGTTTAATGACGATTGGAATAATTTATTCTTACAATTATTAATAACATATAAATTAACATGCATGAGGAAGCATTCTAGAAACGCCCGCGCGCTCGAAAGTGCCCTTTTGACAAAATACTGCGCGTCCAAAGTGCCCTTTTGACATAAAATCCCCCTGCCCTTTTCAAATCCTAGCTGCAGCACTGATGTGTGTAAAGTGTAGTCCCAGATTACCCTATGAAGTCCTCACTGGCAGATCTGGGAATTAACTTTCTGCTTTTTGGAATTTGTTGTTTAAAGGAAGACTCTTTTAAACAAATATCCAAAAGTCTGCATTTAGATTAGCCTGTGCATTTGACACTTGTTTTTCAAACAACTGGACCCATTTTCTAACTCTTCCAATATATTTTATTGGGACAAATGTTCTTACCAAGTTTCATGAAGATCAGGCAATAAATGTGAACTCTATAGAGTGTTATCGAGGTTTTGCTATAGCGATATATAGCCATATAAGGATAAATGCCCCGCCCCATGGCGGCCATACCAAATTTCTTGACGATCGAACAATAAATGTGGCAACTGGAGTGAATGTTGACGCTGCATGACACACAACAAACAATGGACAAAAGGCAATCACAAAAGCTCACCATGAGCACTTTGTGCTCAGGAGAGCTAAAAATGCATAATATAAAATGATGTTTTTTCAAAGTTTACAATTATTAATTTAATATTATTAGAATATGTGAAATTTAAGTGTCTTTAATTTGTTGACTCCTTGAAGTGTGTTCAGACTCCTAAATTTGACAAATAGTGAGTCCAAAGGAGTCCTTACTAAGATTGGTTAGTGTAGAACACTGGAGACCAGCTCAGTCCTTACTAAGATTGGTTAGTGTAGAACACTGGAGACCAGCTCAGTTTCACTTTCATGTTTACCTGGTATATTCTTCGGCTAGTTTGCTGGGGTCAGTCACATAAAATTTCACTCGAAAGTAGAACTCATACTCTGGACCTGCAGAAAAGCAATTGTGGCCAATAAACCTTCAAACATTTCATTTCTCATTTCACTGATTGCACTTGAATTAAGGCAAAGACTTGTCAATACCACGTGGCTGAATATACAGGCCACAGTACCAGATTACCTTTTTGAGGTCCATAGGCAGTGAACCTTTTGGGGCCCACGTCCCAGGACCCTTATCAACAAAGTGCACTCAAGAACGCCAGTGCCCAAACGATTTCACTCATTTAAATTAGCGTAGAAGTTCCAAGAAGTTCCAAGAGGGGCATTCATCAGAAGAATGTTCTAGCATAAAAGAGCACTGTGTTGAATTATACTTCAGTCTGAGCCCCTAATGAAAATTACAAAATTACCAGCAAATCGATAAGGTTTTGCAAATAAAAAATGATTGTCAATTGGTTAGAAGATGTAAAGCTTTTAATACACTGCAACGCCGATATATCGCGGTTGGTGGTGTCCAAAGATCGCGAGCACGATATATCCGGCGCGCGATATAACTCAAGAAATGTCTAACTTAATTGTATTGCGGTTAACTTGTAAAATTTCCCCAATGTTTTCATTTTTAGACGGCGCTGCTACATATTTGTATTGTAATAATTGCAAACCAATTCTACAATAAACTTTTTCATTACTACATAAGTATCTGTGTATTTATCACAAAAACATAAATGTAAATTATGTTTTTTATTTTCATGTACGATCCCTCGCGAATCAGCTAAAATGAAACATTCTTGTAGTTAAAAACGTATAAAATACATTGTGCATAGATTCGAATTTACCCTTAGCGTAACGGTAACGATACTGCGTGTTTGAATTATATTTTATTAAGAGGAAATGTCAATGCCACATAATTTGCGAGATACCGCGGTACTTTTGTTGAAATTTACAACAAAACTTTTAACGGAAATTAAATTATCGCAATGTTGTACCGGCTACGAAATTTTTATTTACAAATAAATACACCCACGCTAATTTTCGCGCGCTTTTTATCAGGACAAAGATATCCATGACCAGTACCGAAATTTAACGATTTATATACCAGTAAACTGCCATTATTACCTTTGCAATGACACTAATTTGATATTTCCTAAGTGTTAAAAACAACCCCAGCCGTGTGTAAACAACATTGTCACTAATCGACTGTTTTTCACGCTTCACTTCGTGCCATAGTAAGCCGCAAAATATGGGGTGTTAATACTAGCTAGAACCGTTTTTTTTGCTTAAGTTAGCAAATTCTCAGATTAAAACATGTCATTTAGTGATCATGCTCGTCGGAATTTTGGGAGCCATAGTCAAAGCGCGATATATTGGACAGCGCGATATAATGGTCCGTGATATATCGGCGTTGCATTGTAGTAACATAACATTGATATAATAAAATTGGCTTTGTCAAATTAGATTAGACAAAGTAAGTAAATAAAAAGCATTCATTTGTCAAGGTGTCAAGGTCTCATGGTGCCCCTTAAAGTCGCTGGACCCATAGGCAGTTGCCTCATCTGCCTTATGGGCAAACTGGGACTGACTACATAATGTCTGACATGATTTTAATTGTGTATATTTTCCCTTTAATATAATTACTTTAACCAACAAAATCATTATGACCTACCCAACTGTTTGCTGAGTTTTGGTTTGAGTAAGAAACTACCCAATGATCAGAAAACTTTTACCAGTTTCAATCTCAATAAAGTTTTAAAACAGTCACTCCCAAACAGACCTTAAACAAATGTGTAAACTTTGTCCTACATAACAATGCCATTGCAGAGCTAAGTCACTTACCTCTGCACTGCTTCTTGATTGTCTTCAGTGGGTCCAGCCATCTCTGAAATGAACAACATGAGAGTAACAATAGCAAACCAACCCCATCTAGCTACTACCAAAAAAACAGCTATAGCCCCAGGTTTCAAGGATTTCATGTTCAAATACAACAAGTGATTTAAACTAAAGTTGAGTGATTTAGCCCAGCTGGCCCCTGATATTACCAATGCACTTTGCAAAAAGTTCACTTTTTTAACAATTGGTTTTTAATGACAACACTGACAACTTTTCTTAACCGCTGTCTTAAAGAGTTTATTAAACTCCAGGCTGATGCACAGCATATTGCCAAGTATAAGTCCCAGATAATAATAATATTATTATTATTGTATGGCCACATGAAATATTGCAGAAAATGTACTGTAATATTACTGCAATATGTACTTTACAATAGAACTCATGAACTCATTTATTTGAAAGTATAGCTTTGATACTTAAGGAATAAAATGGACCTAAACACAAAACTTAACAGGACGCCGACGCCGACGCCAAGGTGACAATAGCTCATAATTTTTTTTCAAAAAATAGATGAGCTAAAAATGTAACAACCCCAAAGTGAAAAACTTTATAGATATATGAAAGAAATTTGACCAAAAATAACACCACCAAATTTAAATAAATTACAATTTTTGAGATATAAATTTATCTGATCCCTAATATTAATACAGAAACAATCATCCAATTCCAAATAACAACTAGAGGACCCTGCGGATCCTACACCCTTTACCACCTAGATATGGCCCATGCTCTGTGAAAAAGGGGTTAAATGCATGTGCGTTAAGTGTAGTCCCAATTAACCTGTGTGGCCACAGAAAATTTTGAGCTAGAATAAAAGCCTCTGGTTTGACAACAGGGGCATAATTTAAACAAGTTTGGTATGTTAGTCTCAATCATTGCACATCATCAATCTGGTGTGTCTAATTCTGACCCTGGCTAGAGGAATAATTAACAAACTTGGTAGAGGTCAACTTGGCGGTGTCAAACAAGAAGATTTTTAAAGTGTTTTGAAGTTTTGTCTAAATATGCACAGTGGTTTAGAAGTAGATGTTTTAAGAAAAAGTTATATTAAATCTGTCCCACACAGAATGATAACAGAAATCATGGTATCCTTATAGCTCAACATGAGCATCTTATGCTCAGGTCAGCTCACAATAACAAGATTTACATACATCAGTATATAAAATATGAATTTTATTTACAAACACAAGTAGCAAAACATAATGGATAGTATTTAAAACAAGGGCTGTTTGTAAAACATGCATGCCCCCCATATGGGCTCTCCCTTGTAGTGACAGCCATTGTGTGAATATGTTTTTTGTCACTGTGACCTTGACTTTTGACCTAGTGACCTGAAAATCAATAGGGGTCATCTGCCAGTCATGATCAATGTACCTATGAAGTTTCATGATCCTAGCCATAAGCGTTCTTGAGTTATCATCCCGAAACCATTTGACTATTTCGGGTCACCGTGACCTTGACCTTTGACCTAGTGACCTGAAAATCAATAGGGGTCATCTGCAAGTCATGATCAATCTACCTATCAAGTTTCATGATCCTAGGAATAAGCGTTCTTCAGTTATCATTCGGAAACCATTTTACTATTTCGGGTCACCATGACCTTGACCTTTGACCTAGTGACCTCAAAATCAATAGGGGTCAACTGCGAGTCATGATCAATCTACCTATCAAGTTTCATGATCCTAGGCATAAGCGTTCTTGAGTTATCATCCGGAAACCATTTTACTATTTCGGGTCACCGTGAACTTGACCTTTGACCTAGTGACCTCAAAATCGATAGGGATCATCTGCAAGTCATGATCAATGTACCTATGAAGTTTCATGATCGTAGCCATAAGCGTTCTT
>NC_068367.1:46085933-46096685 GCF_020536995.1 Dreissena polymorpha
AAAAGTATTCATAAAATGAGCGATTTTGGCCACATATATTTGACCTCTGACCTTGAAGGATGACCTTGACCTTGTACTTTCACCACTCAAAAATGTGCAGCTTCATGAGATACACATGCATGCAAAATATGAAGTTGCTATCTTCAATATAGCAAAAGTTATTGCAAAATGTTAAAGTTGGCACAAACAGACAGACCAACAGACAGACCAACAGACAGGGCAAAAACAATATGTCCCCCACTACTATAGTGGGGGACATAAAAATAAAATTAAACAAGAGATTGGAGTTGAATCATGATTACTGACCAAGTAACAGTGTCTTGTACAAGTAATGAAATGGTAATGGAATAGTGCAGATAAGTGAAAATTCTTTTATTTTGTTATCTTGATAATATTAACAACAAATGCATTTCATTTTTCTTTAAAAATCTCTGCATGAGTCATGTTAGAAAAACAGCAGTTTCTGGACTTTAAATCACTGAAAAAACTAGGACTTATAATTGCCAATGCAGTTTAAGGGGCCTTTTCACAGATTTTGGCATATTTTGAAGTTTGTCATTAAATGCTTTATATTGATAAATGTAAACATTGGATCTTAAAAGCTCCAGTAAAAATCAAGAATAAAATTAAAACAAGGAAAAAAAGGACCCGGTACCAGGGCTCGAACCAGTGACCCCCGGAGTCCTGGAGTTAGTCTGAAGTAAAAACGCTTAAGCCCTCTCTGCTATTCCGCCGTGTATACACAATTTAAGTATTTTATACATTATATAAGCAATCTTCGTAGTTTCTTAAATTTAAACGACAACAACAGAACTCTCCAAATTATTCAACTGTTTCGCGTTGCAACGCTTTATAATTTTTAGGTTTTCAAATCGTCAAAAGGGTGTACGGAAGAAACCCCCTCCTGAAGAAACCCCCTTCACTAAAACGGCAGGGCGGAAGAAACCCCCTTTCATAGTTTGCATACGCGGAAGAAACCCCCTCGCTAGTTTTGCATAGGCGGAAGAAACCCCCTTGCTAGTTTTGCATATGCGGAAGAAACCCCTTTCCATAGCGGAACAAACCCCCTTCCAGACGATTTAGTTACATTCAAACGCACGGTAATTGTTTACATAAATTCACTTTCATTTTCAGAAAGTTCCCGGGAAGCATGATTGCATGATTCAGTTTTTTTTAAAGACGAATGCTTCGGTTATTGTAGGAATATATGTACGAAATATCTTCGTCACTATCGGCTCTGGGCGCTAATTTTGTGTTTTTGTTATTTTTATCAATCTAGTACAAGTTAACACATATAAAATGGTATAATCTCACTGAAACGAGTGCAAGACAAATTCACACGAGCATCTCATCATTAACAACTTGTGAACATACGGCCGGTACACCTCTTAACTCAGCACATAAAAGTTGGAAATAGATTTTCGCACCTTCATTTAATTATATAAAAGGTCCTTTAATGTATCGGCTATTGTAGATAATGATGAGAAGTTGTGTAATGATCGGCGCCTTTGCGGCTCGTGTGAAGTTATGTACAGTTTTTTTTTAAATTGCATTAGCATTCGGCTATAATTGTGTGATTTTAGGGAATGATTTGATCTTTGTAAATAAATGTAAATATATGCCTGTTTATCGTTAATAAATGCATGTCTTTTTTCAACAACAAATTGTTTATTGCTTTTTAATATATGCTTGTTTGAGATCTTTGTAAATAAATGTAAATATATGCCTGTTTTATCATTAAATGCACGTCCTTTTTTGCAACAACAATTTGTTTTAATGTTTTCAAGTATATGCTTGCTTGATCTTTGTACATAAATGTTAATTTATTTCATTATATTTTTGTCTATTTTATCCTTCAATAATAATTATTTCCCCCATTCATACATTATTCGTTTTATTACCATCTTGATTAATTCTTCACAGCTTGTGAACAAACGGCCGGTACACTCCTTTAATCAGATTTTCGCACCTTCATTCAATCATCACGATAACGATGTTTGAGTTTCACAGATTGAATATTTAGTGTGTACCATTAACAACTTCATTAACAACTTGTGAACAAACGGCCAGTACATTTCTTTACTGTAAATCAGAAACACACTCCCGTAAGTTGGTGTTACCGCGTTTTAATACGAAACACACTTCCAAATGTAAATGTTACCACAACGTTGAAATATTTTTGCAGTGTAAATTCTATTTTGTGTTGACTCTTTTTCTCAATAAAAAATCGCGAAAATTATGCAGCATAAAAGAAAGCGTGGGTGTATTGAGCGTTTGTAACAAGCACACAACTAGTCAGGGGATTGATGCATGTTCGGAGGGAATATTTCATCAAGTCTATAAATAGTCACTTATGCCGAAATTTATTTGATACAAGAGAAAAAATGGCAAGGTTTGTGTTAAAGAAATTATTGAGAGCTTTTATCGTTAATATTTACCAGAAAGTGTTTTAAAAATGTTATAAACGGGATTATCGGGAAATGAATATAAACTTGAAAAGTAGCAAGCACAGGGCTCGACATTAACTTTTGAAGCCACTTGTCCAGTCGGACAAGTTGACCATAATTTCACTTGTCCTGAGCAAAAAGCAACTTGTCCTGTCCATTATATCCTATTCTGCTCAGTACTTGGCAAAATAATGAAATAATACAAAATGCTCAAATCATAAAGACTTGAATCGTTCAAAATACATGTAAACATAATTGTAGGCAATTTCAATACAAAAGAACTGACTAAAATAACAGGAAAACTCAAGATTATTGATTTTTAAACATTATACAAAGCAGTAATACCTGACAAAAACTTGTGTGTTGCCAACATCAAACAGAAAATGTTAAAAGTGATGTATATGTACAGTGCTTAACAAAAAAATAATCATTCTATACATAGAGAGGACGTCACTACGTTAATTGTCTGTAAGATAGGTGTGTACCGGTGTCGTAAAATGCATATTCTTTACAAGGGAGAATATTCTTGTTATCTTGGCAAAGAAAAAAATGTTAAGGGTTGCTTCCCTTGTGAACAGTACAGTGTAGTACATTTATCACATGGAACTATCGGAATATCTTGGGCATCGACGATTAAATGTATACAAAATATACTCGGAAAAGTTGAGTGATATCTCCACAGAAATAATGGCTTTAAAGGCATTTTTTCTAAGTTATACAATTATAATGACCACTTGTCCCGTCGGACTAGCAAATTATTTATTTACTTGTCCGGACTAACAATTTGGTTGTCCCGGGCAGTCGGACTACCTTTAATGTCGAGCCCTGAAGCATGCAGTAATAGAGTCGGGTTGAAACGGATGTATTGGGGAATCGTTCGAGTCGGGATTTTACTACCTCTGTGGGAAAGACTTAACACTTAGGAAGGGGGTTTATTCCGCCTTTCTGAAAACACGAAGGGGGTTTATTCCGCCTGTCTGAAAACTGGAAGGGGGTTTGTTCCGTCTATGCAAAACTAGCGAGGGGGTTTCTTCCGCGTATGCAAAATGTGAAAGGGGGTTTCTTCCGCTATGCCGTTTTAAGTGAAGGGGGTTTCTTCCGAAGGGGGTTTATTCCGGTAATCCGTCAAAAGATACATATAATGGAAATATTGGACTATGGTAAATGTTCAGTAATACTGTTTCCTCACAAATATCAAAACAAAAACGAAAATTTGCGAATATGAAACAACTTTTTTCAATTTTGTAAATTTACCAAACCGTGTAAAGATCCCTTTAAAAAAAACAAGAAAGCTTAAAACATAGAACTGGTCAAGCTAAGAAATGTATAAATATGTTCATGTAGCTATGGAAATAGAGCCATTCTCAGACTGCGAACACAACCAACAAGCTGTTTATGGTCAAAATTGACTTAAATTATGATGAATAATAAATGTACATCTCAGACAAGCTGTTATATGGAAAACTACATAATTAAAATGATTGCAGGATTTGATAATGATCATTGTTACAAGGATTTCAGAATTTGATAATGGTACTTGTTACAAGTATTGCAAGATTTGACCATGAACATGTTACATCAAAAGCAAGTATCTCAATTATCTATATAAAATATGTTTTTTAACATAAATTATATAGGAGAAAATACTTAAACGTTTATTTTAAAAAAAAGCAACAAGGAAAATCACCATTGAAGACAAAAACCATAGCCTTAAAAGAAGTTGGTGTAGCATGTAATAAAAGCCAACATTAACAAAAAAATTAATATTTTCAAAGTTTTTTTTGTTGTGACATTCTAGTCTGAAGCATGCATGCATGCATATACATCCTCCCTGTGCTGGATAGTATACTGTTTACTTATATATGTGAACAAATATCATTCAGTGTTCATATCTGGGCCACTACTAGAAAGCAACGCTTAAGCAATTTACATGTAACAGAAACATCAAAATTAGTACATAAGAATCAACACTACAAGAACTTCATATTATTTTTCATCAACCCAGACACACGTTTTATAACAATAAAAAGTGTTAACAATATAGAAAACCACACGGTCATAATTGACAGAAATATATTAGTTCAAAATAATTAAATTATTTTTTTAGTATTGTATGAATGAAAATGTAAGTGCTCAGTGTCTATTCTAGAAATCAAAAAGTAGGTGGATTTTTGAAAAACAGGGGGGGGGGGGGGCATTAATCATATACCATTTTTTATACATTTTACTTTTAATGTTTAATTGGTTCGTCTTAAATATCATTACATACTGTCAGATCAGTGAAAAACTATAGTATCCGATATGGAATAAAACAGGAATTACCAAAGTATTGCACTTATATGACTTAAGAACGAATCATGTTATCACATGGTAGTATTGTATCATTTTAATCTATTTTTTTTATATTTAATTTGCATGCATTTCATGATATCCAGGGCTCAGTGCTATATATTGCGATACATTAATCGATATATCAAGGTTTTCTATGCGTTTTTGGTAATTGTGTACATGCAGCATGATTTTCGCACAATATTTATTGAGACAAAGTATCAACATGAATTAAATGAGCACTGTTTTTTTAAAGCAAAAATTTGTTAATGTTGCATAAACATATTAATTCTGATGTGTGTTGTTTCGATGTCCTGATGAGAGCATGCGCTCTCATTGAGAGAGCATGCGCTCTCATTGACCAATATCGTCTATCCAACACAACGAAGCTCCGCCCATAGGCGGGCTTACGTTGTGTAAAGAGATTCTTGCCATTGATAAACTATCATTAATCCTGTCCTAAAATTATCATTGAAGTCGATATCTCTTTCATTTAAAAAAAAATACTCATGGATAACAAGCATGACAATTTGTTTGCACCTATGCTGGAAATGTGCGCAATCTTTGGAAAATTAGTTTGAATGTGCAATTGCGTGTTCTAGAATGGACACTGATTGCTTACACTGTCCTTGACTGACATTAACATATACACCATCATCCTGTCCTGACATACTAAACAGTATCATGGACCAATTTCATATTTATGTCAGAGTCATGGAGAATTGTCTAATAATAAAGTCAGAGTCATTATGAAAATAACATTAGTGTTTTTACACATCTCATACACATCTATGTCAGTGCCTTTGACTGACATACACATCTCTATATCAGTGTCCTGACTGACATACACATCTATGTCAGTGTCCTTGACTGACACACACATCTATGTCAGTGTCCTTGACTGGACACACACATCTATGTCAGTGCCCTCGACTGACATACACATTTATGTTCAGGGACCCTTGGCTGACATACACATATATGGCAGTGCCCTTGGCTGACATACACATCTATGTCAGTGCCCTTGACTGACATACACATCTATGTCAGTGCCCCTTGACTGACATACAAATATATGTCTGCACCCTTGACTGACAAACACATCTATGTCAGTGTCCTTGACTGACATACACATCTTGTCAGTGTCCTTGGCTGACATTCATATCTATGTCAGTGCCATTGACTGACATACACATCTATGTCAGTGCCCTTGACTGACATACACATCTATGTCAGTGTCCCTTGGCTGACATACACATCTATGTCAGTGCCCTTGACTGACAAACACATCTATGTCAGTGCCCTTGACTGACATACATACATCTTTGTCAGGGCCCTTGGCTGACTATACACATCTATGTCAGTGCCTTGACTGACATACAAATATATGTCTGCACCCCTTGACTGACAAACACATCTATGTCAGTGTCCTTGACTGACATACACATCTTTGTCAGTGTCCTTGGCTGACATTCATATCTATGTCAGTGCCATTGACTGACATACACATCTATGTTAGTACCCTTGACTGACATGCACATCTATGTCAGTACCCTTTACTGACATTCACATCTATGTCAGTGCATTTGACTGACATACACATCTATGTCAGTGCCCCTTGACTGACAAACACATCTATGTCAGGTCATTGGCTGACATACACATCTATATCAGTATCTATGACTGACATACATATCTTTGTCAGTGGTCCAGTGCCCTTGGCTGACATAAAAATATATGTTGTGTCCTTGACTGACATTACACATCTATGTTAGTGTCCTTGACTGACATACACATCTTTGTCAGTGTTCTTGACTGACATACACATTGATGTCAGTGCCCTTGCCTGACATACATATCTATGTCAGTTGTCCTTGACTGACATACACATCTATGTCAGTGCCCTTGACTTATATAGAAATCTATTATTGCACTCATATGACAATTGTCAATGAAGGTACACACACATTCTAAATAAGGATGTATCAACCAATGACTTACGATTGTGAAGATGACATTACAAATTTCGGTTTGTACAGTGATAGCTACATAGATGAGGGTAAAAATAGATTTCTGAGAAAGGTCAGAACAGTACCTGTGTTGGGGTTAAACCTCATTGACATTCTCATATGTTTCCTCTACCTAAAATAACAAAACAAGTGCATAAGTGAGTACACAAAGGCTGAACATAATACATGAGATGATGATTAACACATACACAATTGTTGTTTATAAATGCATCCAAAATGCAAACAAAAAGGAGAGAGAACAAGATCAAATGCAATGAAGGCTATAATATTTAAAATATTTTTGTTACAATTAAGGCTGATAAACTATTTTGCTCTAAATAGACATAAATGGAAATATCATACAGAAAATATTGGTATTGAATATCAACATCTGATGTTATGCATTGACCTGAGTGTGCAAGGCAAGAACTATTACAATGCAATAGCTGATGGTTTGGGTGGTTTCACATTCTAAAGATAAACTAACAATATCATTATACAAAAACATGCATATTTATTACAGAATTCAAACAGAAAATGCAGTTGGAATGTTATTTCTTATTAGCCAATGTCAAATTTTCTTTTTTTAAAACCAAGGCTTTTCACAGAAGGAGACATGATTCCCCAAAGCAATTGACATCAGACTTATCTTGTATTGCACCTTGACCTTCCATGCAATGGTACATGACAGATTGTCAGTTCAAGCAGAAAATACTACGAGTCAGCTTTAAAATCTTCCCAAACATTAAACTTTACAGTGCTTAAACAAAATTCACAACCTTTAACCTTAAATTGCGACCTTGACCTTCATCTCAGATAACAGGAGTTCAACATGGTCAATGGTCTGGTCATGGGAAAGAATAAAATATAAAATTTCTCCCAAGCAATACCAGTGGTACATCAATATTTACTGATAGAACCCTGTTTCAGACAGATGATGCCAATACTAAATATCCTGCTTTCTGGTTTGGGCGTTATAACTTGTAGAATGTCATGCAGCTGCAAGTGGTGCATTCACACCTCAGATAATGAAATTAGAAACTCGGGTTACCTTTATTAGCATATCAGCTCTGTATTCATTTTGTTTTCAATTATAATTAAATATTTATTTCAAATCAATCACTTTTTTACAAGACTCAAATGTTATCTTAACAAACTTTAGTTAAAAACAGAATAAATCACAATTAAACACGTGTTTTTTTCCATCCAATACTAACATAAAAACAAAACAAACTGCAACAGATAGGGAAGTGGGACCATGCACATGGCTGAATAAAGAGCTAACACATTCCATGACCACGGAACACCTATCCAATATCAACAAGTATCATGTTATTTCTTCATATAAACATCCATTCAATACAAAACATGTACATTTTCCACCAAAATTACAAGAAAAAAGAGGGCCTCAAAGGCCAAAGTAGCTCACCTGAGATAACAAGATATTATTTGGACAAATCTTCTGACCAAGTTTCATGAAGATCGGAAAATAAATGTGGCCTCTAGAGTGTTAACAAGGTTTTACTATAGCATATAAGGAAAAATGCCCTGCTCCCTGGCGGCCATGTGTTTCAACCAACCACCAGTATCATTTTCGAACTCATCCAAGATATTATGGAATGAATCTTCTGACCAAGTTTCATGAAGATCAGACAATAAATTAGGCCTCTAGAGTATTAACAAGATTTTGCTATAGCCATATATAGCCATATAAGGAAAAATGCCCCGCCCTTGGCAGCCATGTTTTTGAAGCAAACGTTTCCATTTTCGAACTCATCCAAGATATCATTAAGACCAATCTTCTGACAAAATTTCATGAAGATTGGAAATAAATGTGCCCTATAGAGAGTTAACAAGGCAAATGTTGACATCCCACAACGCACAACGGACGACAGACAAAAGGCGATCATAAAAGCTCACCATGAGCACGTTGTGCTCAGGTGAGCTAAAAAATTGTAATATGCATTACAGAGGAAAACTACAATGCCAGGGTTGGATATTTTGTTTGTAATAGAACATATATATTTTAGTTTATGTATAGTTATTATTGTCAGAAGACATTTACAATTCCCCTAATCTGTGCCACTGAATCGTACAATTTTGAAGGCAAAAAATAGAATTTGTGTAACAGCCAACTGACTATAAAGAACATAGATGATCAGAAAAAAACAATGATGGCTTGTGTCATGATAGTCAGTCAAAATCATGACAGCCACAGGCTGTGTTCTCCTGGGACATCAATGAGTGGCCCAAATAGGTCTTATAGCAACCAGAATTTTTGACGTAGGAACAAAATGAAATGACGTGCATAATGTCCATATTGCCCAACTATCCATGGTTTAAGTTTCATGAAAAAATATTAAGAACTTTTAAAGTTATCGCAGGATCCAGAAAACCACCATTTTCAGCAGTATTCTAGTCTATTTGTTGCCATAGCAACCAGAATTTTGATTTAGGAACAAAATGAAATGACGTGCATAATTTCCATATTGCCATCTATCCATGTGTCAAGTTTCATGAAAAAATATTAAGAACTTTTAAAGTTATCGCAGGATTCAGAAAAGTGTGACAGACAGACAGACAGACAGAGTGCAACCATAAGTCCCCTCGGTGAAACCGGTTAGGGGACAATTAGCAGATATTATGACTCCTCATCCAAATATACAGATGCTGAGGCATAGCTGGACCTTTCTGTTCATATATGTTCCAAGAACCATTTTTGCACGATGCTCCCTAAATAGTGCCTAACAATTAAAGAAATACACTGCCTTAATTCAGCGATACAGCAGATTGTGTGGCCACTTTATGTTTATGATTTTCTACAGTTGTTTAGCATGTTAAAATGCCTTCACATGCTGCTTCTACCCAGGAAACTGACTGCAACCTGTCCAAGAACATTCCAATATTCGACTATATCAAGCTAGTAATATATATCAGAAACACATTTTACACTGAAGATGAGATTCTACTGCATACAATGCATGGAGAAATTCTGCAACTGCAGATATTACAAAAATAGCAGCTGACAAACACTGCACGTAACAAACATATATCAGTCACTCATTTTTATGACACGCACTGGATATCGCAATCCCCACATGATAATTTTTATCAGATGCCATAAAATTGGAGAAGCTTATGGGGTGCAGACATGCACACCTCAATGAGTTTTGTACTTAATATGTCAATGCACACTATCCCCCAACTTTTCCCAGAAATGTTCACATGAAAGATGACTATTTGCATTACTTAACCAAATTTAATGATAAATGGACCCAACTGTGGGGTTATAGTAGGCTGCTTAGTACATACAGATGTCATTCATTATTGGAGCGAGAACTTGTTAGATACTGGGTAAAATTGATAAAAATTCACTCATTTATAGCACTTGGTAAGTTTGCTACAAAAATTCAGTGCAAAAAAAAGACTTCAGACTGCATTGGGGTGTATAAGGCAAACTATTAGTCTATATTTTGGCATATGTTTCACATTGTAGGTAAAAAAAAATTACGCATATCAGTGCAAGTTTTAATTACTAATTTTTTTTTAAAGAATAACAAAAACGTGGGAGTAAAGGTGTTGTCAATAAAAAAAAAGATAATCATCGATTGACACCACAAATCTCATTAATTTCAGATAAATAGAGCTTTGTTCTAGAAAAACAGTGCTTAAATCATAATCGTAAAGTGTCATCAATGATTAGATCTGAATAGTCTGCCACATGCTGATCAGGGAACATGTCTGCCACATGCTTATCAGGACAAAACAGTTCTCTGCCACATGCTTATCAGGGACAACATGTCTGCCCACATTCTTATCAGGGACACATGTTCTTGCCACATTATGTATCAGGGACAACATGTTCTGCCACATTCTTATCAGGGACAACATGCTTCGCCACATGCTTATCAGGGACAACATGTTCTGCCAACCAACTTCTTATCAGGGACAACATGTTCTGCCACATG